>NW_019416568.1:418160-438474 GCF_000390285.2 Anoplophora glabripennis
GCGGAGAGGAGGCGGCATATTATTATTACGCAGGCCGTATTTGCGCCCAGGAACGACTAATGGTGGTTAGGGCCTACCAACATAAGTCGTTCCTGGGCGCAAATGCGGCCTGCGTAATAATAATATGCCGCCTCCTCTCCCGCACAAGTCTCCGACTTCTGGGCTAATTCTCGTAATTAGAATGAGGAGTAGAGATATTATTATTATTATTATATTTTATATTTGTCGATTTAGTTTTAATAATTATTAACTATTGACATATCGACGTATCCGGAATTAAGTATATCTTTGAAAAAGAAGTCTGATGGATATTTTACCTAAAACACATTTTTAAAAGAACGAAAAATTAAAGAAAAGTATTTTTGAATAAATATTATAGATTGCGATGGTTATCGCAATTAGTGGTGTGTGTCAAAAATAAAAAAATTAGCCGATGCAAAAACTATAACTCCCAGAAGTAGCTTTTACAATAGCATTTTAGCAAACACACAGGCCGATCTTTTTCCATTAAAACGTCATGGTGGGAATACAACACTAGTACAAAGAAAAGGAAATAATTGCAGATGTTTCGTAAAATATATTTATTATTATTTAAACAAAAATGTACAGTCCAATATACACATTGTTACAAATGTGCTTATGTAAATCTTAATTTCACAACACGACCATTATTGTTTAAAAAAGCAAACAAATTTAAAATATTCTACTTTTTGAATTTGTGGAAACGTAAAAAATAATGGACGATATAAATCCTGAGAAAAATATTTTTTTGTAAATTCATTTCAATTATAAATATATGGGACATTTCACGTCTAACCGAACACCCTACCTACACGAAAACTAATTTGAGATATTCAATATGGTGAATCAAATATGGCGCCTACAAAAGTCACTCTTCATGGNCTGAAAGGAAAACTACGAATATTACACAGGTAAACAGTTAAGTGTTGATTTAAATTTTAAATGTATGTATTATACAGGGTTCTTCACGGTAAGTGGCCTATTAGACGTTTCAGAGGAACCAAAGACAATATGACTCTGAAATTTTTTTACGGGTCTCTTCAATGAAAATAATGCCATCACGTAGCACTTCCGGTTATACCAGAAGTAGCTGTCAACTTCGTTATTTTAAATGGAACACCCTATATATTATTGCATTATCGACAAGATAAATTAAAAATAAGTCAAAAATGTTAAAGCTTCCCTGTACCTAAATAACCGTTTTCGGGATAATCGTCATTTTACAAAAATTTTGACAGATACAAGACAAAATTACTTGTTGAAAATTATACTAAGTGTCCCATTTTTCACGTTACATTTTGAAAACTTAAAACTGACAAAACTTTTTAAATTCAAATAGAACACCCTGTATCTTTCTGCATCATATTACAGAAAATCAAATTCTCTTTTCACCAATACAGGCATTGTAGGGGTTACAGTTTAAATTTTCGCAGATATAGGCATTATAGGAGTTACACATCTCAAAAATCGACACTAACACTTAAGCACGTTGCACAATAACAATATCATGAAACCTATCCACGAACATGTAGTAACAGAGGAGGTGGTTATGTCAACCGCATATCACTAATGTTTCCATTAGCGCACAATTCAAGGAGTTTAGTTGTTTTCTCAACAGACCTCGTATAAATTTATATTTGGCGGGGGTTGGTGAAAGCGGTCATATTTCGATATTAAGGAGTGATACCTAAGAAAGAGATTATATTATTTTTTAAGGGATGAGTTCTAGCTCCACAAAAAGAAAATCGCAAGAAAATTGCGAAGCATAGAAAGAAATTAGGGGTTGCCGACCCTGCGATCTCGAAGAGGGTAGCAAAATATTAAGCAGCTTTTTCCTTGAGACTTTTTTATGAAAAAATATATGAAATTTATGGTGCATTTATAGTGCTTCATTGTTTATTGTAATATTAATTTAGATATGATAAAATCACCTCGAAACGATAAAGTCCTTTTCTATCTTCCACTTAATTTTTTTTGAGGTCCAAACACATATCGTGCGTATAATTTTGGCATATCAATAATCGAATCAAATGTAACGGAAAGTAACAGTGTATTTTTTAAGATAATCAGATAACATCGATAAGAATATTGTATAAAAGAAAGTCGAACCAAAAAATATTCATAATACCAAGAGGTCAAGTATTGCCATAGGACCATAATACCATAAGATGAAATTCATTTTACTAAGTTGTCTGATGTCATCTCTAGTCTTTGATCTCTGATTTGACTAACGCTGGTAAGTTGTTTGTATGAAAGCATATTCCCAATCCCAAATACACTACAGAACAAAATAATTTGCGTTAAACGAATTGATTCCACAAAAGTTATATTCGCAAGAACGACTCAGTTTATTACATAAAATCAGAATAATCCAACATAAATATCATAAAAATTATGTCCTACATTATATTATTTCTTTTTAGTTCGTTAGTATTTATCTTTTATTTTTATTATTTCTTGTTATTTATTTTATTTATTATTATTTCATTTTATTTTGCATTTCATTATTTATTTAGTACTACATAGTTTCTTCATGTTTTAATTTATTTAGGTCAAGACAAAAATTTAAAGAAAGAACGAATCTAAATAGAACTGTTTTAAATTTTACTATTTCCTTTCTTCTAACTTTTATTTTTTTCAGAGTGCGGCTCAAATGAAGTAGATTTGTTGTGTGAACCATGCGCTGCAATCAGTTGTGGCGATGTAGCTCCTGAAGTTTGTATCGATATATGCCGCAATCCGGGCTGTTACTGTGACGCCGGGTATCTAAGGAAGAATGGCGTTTGTGTTCTTGAGAATGAATGCGAAACAATTTTATAAAATCCGTAATGTAGTTTCAATATAATGCATTTTTAGTCAAGTTTATTTTTTTTTTGTTTTAATTAGACATTCCCAGTGCTTCACAACAAAGTTTTCTATTAATACGATAGTAAATGGGAAATATGTAAAACTTTTAGAAAAAATTAAATGTAGCAAATTGTTAATGTGAATTATTTTTATTATCAAACACTTGTATATAATGACACTATAATTTCTTTGGGTTTAAAGGAATAATGTGGCCTATAAGTCAATAGTGAGTTATAAGTCATAAGTCACTAGTAAGTTATGACTTATAACCCACTAGTGACTTATAGAAATCATAAAAAGACAAATGTTTGGTTTATTTTTCTAGTTTTTATTAGAAAACCAATTGGAAACAGTAATTAGTCAACAAACAACCTAAAATGCTACAAACTTACAATCTACCTACTTATTAATATTAACATTAACATTAACATTTATGGTAAAGCCGTAATTTGATGCCAAAGGATTACTGGAATCATTTTGTGATTGCGGTAAATTTATAGAACAGGTTGCCCCTTTGCTTGTGCTTGCTTCAGGAGACTGCACCCCTTGTATCTTTTCAGCAATATCAATTTTGCTCGAAATTGACTCTTCTGTATAACCTTAGCGAGTACCTTCTCTTTAAAGGGCTCATGAGTCGTTAATTTTCCACATTTTCCAATGCAATTCACGGTAAATCGTAGTTTACGTCGGAAACTTTATTTTGCGAAAAATTCAAGTCTTAATATTTATAAACAATTGCGCTACGATTTTAACAAAAAATTCTTATCTTGGCTCCTGTTGGTCGTAGAAGGTACTTTTTTATTTTAAAACTGTATTTTTTTGCCAGCTATCCATTGCATCTATTTTCGGTGAGATAGCATAAACAAAAAACGCACGGTTTTTTAATGCACAATTTCAGAATGTTAATGTCAAAAAACGGTGTTATTTTTTAATAGGTCGCTTAATTACGTCTTTAAGATTACAATGACGCTTTCAGAATCATGTTTGGTTGAAAATTAACGCCTGTCCAGAGGCTTAAAGTTCATAACTTTTGGAGCCTCCGTTATAAACATATAGAATTGTGCGAAAACTATTGCACCTACAGCGTCCACTTTTGGCACACTTTTGAAGTATGACAAAACCCTAAACTTGTCATAGGTTTTATAAAATTTTAGCAATAAATGCGATAGTTATAAACAAATTAAAAAATGGGCACTTCTCTTGTTTTTTTGCAATAACTTTTTTGTTTATTAACCGATTTTAATTTAACAAGTCTCATTTTGTGGATAATTTTACTCCCTTATAAGCTGTCTGTGAGTCACTTTTCGCTAAAATTAATGGTTTTCCCTGCAAAGTGAAAAAACTGTTTTCCTCACTTATTCGTTTAAATAGAAAAGTTAGCTAATAAAAGATTTTGACTCACGAGATGAGAGATGTCTTGTATTATGTTCCTTTAGACAATTTTACAACAATCTCGCGGATAGGACTTTTTTCGAGTAAAAATTTAATTGGCTTGGTCTATAGGTACGTCTAAATCATTCATTTGCTTGAAAATCAAAACTTTTTCAATAGGCTAAAAAATGACCGCAATTGCCGCATTATTGCTGTGTACTGCTATAAACGATTATCTGAAAAAACATAAAAAGTAAGGGGTTTGAACAATTCGTGCTGTCGTGAATAACAAACAATCTTTGAATAAATATAATTCGTGTTTTCCGATACACTTGTATGTGACTTTTTTATGGTACATGAAAGCTAATAACCTAGTAAGGAAAGTGTTATTAAAATTTATTTTGCGATTAGAAAAGTTTATTTATGGGTACGCATAAAAATCTGCCGGAGCAGTGTTTTACAAAGAGTCGACTGAATAACCAACATGGGATACATATTTTACAGTAGTTTGTTCTGTTTAATACTAGTGTATTCAGTTGATGGTAAGTGTTTGCCGTGGATATTTGAATTAAACAAAATATGACGAAATTGCAGTACCTACAAACCACTGAAAAAATTGATAATTCTTGGAAAAAATTAATGTAAAAATATTATGGGTCGTCCTTTTTACAATTATATTTTGTTGTTCGTTCTTGTATATATTTTTTCGTCTGTCACTGCTACTTTTTCCTTTGAAGAACAATTCGTTCGAGAGATTTTTTAGAGCTTTTAGTTTTAAATGCGACACAAATAATACTCATTTTTCAGCGTTCTGTGGCAAAAATGAAGTTTACTACGAATGCCAACCATGCGCTGCAATCAACTGTTTCGAATCGCCTCCTTTTTTTTGTCCAAAAATATGCCAAAATCCAGGGTGTTACTGTGCACCTGGATATTTAAGACAAAATGGAATCTGTATTCCCGAAGAACAGTGTTCTAGTGGTATGTTTTTTATTTCTTAGTTAAATCGCTTATATTTTCCGTCAACTAACTGTAAAAATTCAAAAGTGAGTAAAATAATGGAGATTGCTATAAGACTAATTAACCTTGACTGACAAAAATAGTAGAAACATAACCGAATTAACTTTCTTAGTAAATTAAAATAAAACAAAAACATTGTTAAAAACCATAAGTTCGATTTAAATGAGACATACTTTTATGTGACATTTCAGCAACGTGTGGACCAAATGAATATTACTATGAATGTCAACCATGCGCAGCTTTTAACTGTGGCGACAGACCACCAGAAGCTTGTATTGCTTTATGCCGGAATCCAGGATGTTACTGCAGACCAGGATATTTGAGGAAGAATGGAGTCTGCGTGCCTGAGCAGTTCTGTTATAGTAGTTCGTTTTTAATTTTTTAGTTAAATTACTATACTGCAGTTCTCTACAAAGGGGATAGAAAATTTATTAATTCTAGTTAATGCTAAAAATTACTGAAATGGATATTTTGGAATAGACCTGACGACCTAGTACAACAGTCATCATTAATATCTTCACTTCATAGAGACAATTTTTGTAATATTAGAAAACTAGTTATACTCAACAAGATCCTGCAATTTTTTTTCATTGGTGACAAAGAAACAGGGAAAATATTTTTTCTTTTAATAAAAAATAATTTATTGTCTTTAATTTTAGGTTTCTGTGGACCCCATGCGAGCTACTCCGAATGTCAGCCATGCGCTGCGATCAACTGTGGAGATAGAGATCCGGAAGTTTGCCTGGATTGGTGTATTAACCCAGGTTGTTATTGCGATCCTGGATATTTACGGTACAATGGGGTCTGTATACCCGAAAAATTCTGTCCTACTGGTAATTAATAACTTTTTTTTAATCAGTTCATTAAAGTAGGAATGAAACTAAGTAGGAATTGAAGCAAAGAGAGGAACCAACAAATCTAGGTTTAGGAAAGCTCTTGTTTTGATTATTTTGTCAGATGTTCTTCAAATTGACTTTTATCTCTGTTCCAAAGTAATGAAGAAAAAATTACTTCCTATATGGGGGTTTCTTTTACATAAAAATAGTGCTTATAAATGAGACATTCTATTTTCAGCAACCTGCGGCAAAAATGAAGTCTATCGTGAATGTCAACCATGCGCTGCTATCAACTGTGGAGATAGAGATCCGGAAGTTTGCCTGGCTTGGTGTATTAACCCAGGTTGTTACTGCAAGAAGGGATTTTTGAGAAAGAATGGGGTCTGTGTGCCAGAAAAATTCTGTTCGGGTTATTAATTACTTGTATTCCCAGAAATTAATAAATGAATATTAATTTTTATAGAACACTGTGTTTTATTTCATATTTTAGGTCGGTCGATAGCCGCACGGTTTAAGGCGTCAGTACTTAAATCGATGTGTCGAACTGCCCGGGTTTCGAATCCTGCGATCGGTGACCGTAGATTATCTATACTTGTACGGAGGATTGGCGCCCTCTGTGCAGGTATGGTAGGGTGGAAAAATGTGAGAGATTGACACCGGTTGACATTTGACCACCCCCCTAATTAATGAGGTTTTCCAGGTTTCCCTCATTCCTGCACTGAATGGTGGTTAAGGCCTACCAACATAAGTCGTTCCTGGGCGCAAATGCGGCCTGCGTAATAATAATATGCCGCCTCCTCTCCCGCACAAGTCTCCGACTTCTGGGCTAATTCTCGTAATTAGAATGAGGAGTAGAGATATTATTATTATTATTATATTTTATATTTGTCGATTTAGTTTTAATAATTATTAACTATTGACATATCGACGTATCCGGAATTAAGTATATCTTTGAAAAAGAAGTCTGATGGATATTTTACCTAAAACACATTTTTAAAAGAACGAAAAATTAAAGAAAAGTATTTTTGAATAAATATTATAGATTGCGATGGTTATCGCAATTAGTGGTGTGTGTCAAAAATAAAAAAATTAGCCGATGCAAAAACTATAACTCCCAGAAGTAGCTTTTACAATAGCATTTTAGCAAACACACAGGCCGATCTTTTTCCATTAAAACGTCATGGTGGGAATACAACACTAGTACAAAGAAAAGGAAATAATTGCAGATGTTTCGTAAAATATATTTATTATTATTTAAACAAAAATGTACAGTCCAATATACACATTGTTACAAATGTGCTTATGTAAATCTTAATTTCACAACACGACCATTATTGTTTAAAAAAGCAAACAAATTTAAAATATTCTACTTTTTGAATTTGTGGAAACGTAAAAAATAATGGACGATATAAATCCTGAGAAAAATATTTTTTTGTAAATTCATTTCAATTATAAATATATGGGACATTTCACGTCTAACCGAACACCCTACCTACACGAAAACTAATTTGAGATATTCAATATGGTGAATCAAATATGGCGCCTACAAAAGTCACTCTTCATGGTAAATTTAGGAAAAAACATTGATCAAATTGTGAAAATTTGGGCAATATGTCCCCAATGTATATATTAGACTGTATTTGGGTGCGTTGATTACGAATCTACCATCGGAAATACGAAATTCAAAATGGCAGATCCAATATGGCGGATATAAAACCAATATAACCGTATCATAACGATTTCAAGTTTCTTGAATGTTAGAGTCTGGCTATTTGGGTTCTTTGATAACAAATTTGCCATTGGTATTTTGAAATTCAAAATGGCGGAACCAATACGGCGGAAGAAAAACCTCGACTATCCTTCTTCGGGGCAAAAAACGATTACGTCTCACATAAAGTAATGTCTGGAGTTTTTAGGAAGTGCGCTTACAAATTTACTATTGAAGTTTTAAAATTTAAAATGGCTGATCCAATATGGCGTACGCAGAACCCCGAATCTTCTCATTGTCGTCAAAAAACGATTGCAAATCTCTTAAATCACTGAAAGGAACTAGTCTAAAGGTTCTTAGGAAGTCTCATTACAAATTTGGCATTGGGTTTTCAAAATTCAATATGGCGGACATGTTCCTCAACTACCCCTCCTTTGAGGTAAAAAAACCTGATCCATGTCCAAAAAATTCGACATTGATATTCTAATGCTAATAATCATTTTTACAGCTTTATAACTTTTGACTTCTTGTTCGCGGTATTTTCACTGGTGATTCTATTCAGATGTGCTTATTTTCAATTTCATATTTCATCAATGTATTCTCAATGGTAAATTTAAAATGCACTTTCGTATTCCTAACTATGAACCTTTGGCCTGCCCTTGTTCTCGGGCTAGTTTCTGTGGGGGCCGAGCCTCTCTCAGAACTCCTAGGCAATTCAAGGCGGGCCATTTTACGAAAAATGAGTGTTTGTTTTTTGTGAAATAAGATTTTCCAAGCACTTTTAGAAATTAAATCAAATACTACGGAACGCTAAAGGAAAGTTTGTTTCCTTCATAAGTAGAATGTGATTAATTCTAACAAAGCTTCATCAATGATCAAATGGTCTTCATCTTAGGTAAAATAGTTTTAGGAAAATAATTCGTTTTTAGCCTGGTAACAGTAAAACAATTCTTTATAATGCTGATTGTCTCGGCAAACTAGGAACGCCGATTTCCCTCATTGCACATTATGTGTTTTGCATAATGTTTATTTAAATGCAATTAACAAAAGCAAATATATGTGTTTTTACGAAATATCTGAACAGGACTTTATTAAATTTAAAAAATTTATTACAGTTAGCTTTGAGATTAAAAGTAACAGTATATAAGACATGAAAAATTGAAACAGTCTGCAGTATTCCGAAGTTGACGAAAATAATCAACATGAAGTACATATTCACCATTGCCTTGCTTTTCGTGGTATTAGCATATTCTGGAGCTTCGCAGATCAGTCAGTGTGGTAAGTGTGTATTATAAATAATTGAGGAGTTCTTTGTCAAATGTTCATGTGTTACCAAATGCAAAATTTTCGGAAAATAAATGCTTCATAACTTTACTAAGCAAATATATTGACCAGTGATGATTTTTTTTGTTTGATTTAATTGAATTTCGGATACATATCCATAGTCATCGAGAATTTTTCAAGTACGGCTCTTTGTTAAGAAAAATATTAAGTAAAATTAAAATCTCAAAGGCTGAAGATTTTTAGTATTATAATCTTTTGTATAATTCAGACAATATTGCCACTGTGAGTGTTCCGCTTTAAATTGTTCACACTACAATATACTCTTACCTCTCTTTTTTTTAGTCCTAACCATAACTCAAATTACTGATTCTAATAGTTTCGTAATTGTTATTTTCAGTGGTCTGCGGTCCCAACGAGTGTTATTACCATTGTCAACCATGTACTCCTGTGAATTGCGGAGACAAAGATCCCGTAATTTGTACAGCCATATGCCAAAACCCAGGATGCTACTGTTTACCAGGATATTTGAAGAAGAATGGAACTTGCGTACCCAAACATGAATGTCCTGGCTGTGTTTAACAAATAATTTAAATTTGAAAAAAATAAATATGGGTACCTATTATAATCGCTTATAACATAAATATTATATCTACAGCATTATTGTGTTTTATTTTGAATACGAAGATTTTAAGATGAAGTAATAAGGCAAAACTGAAAGCGTAAGAAATGTAAAATCCACCAAACAATTACTGATACGAGTACATTAGAAAATGTGTGTAACTATACAGGGCGTCCGAAAATTATGCGTCAAGATTTCAGGGGATGATTCCTCACAAAAATTAGGGTCACAAAGTCCTATAACAATTTTTCGAAAACTCAATATTAACGGAGATACAGAGTGTCAAAAAAGTTTTAGTTTTTCTTACATAACTTTTTTATTTGTGATTTGATTTTTTCCAAGTCTTTCCTATGTATTACTAGTGCCCTTGTAGATTTATGTTCCAAATATGATGCAAATACTCCAGTGCCAAACGGCCTAACCTGACCTTAATCTTCGATCTATGGCCCACAACTTTTTTGTTTTCACCGCTTTCGGTTATTTATTCGAATAAAGAAATTTTTTTAAATATTTTAACACCCTGTATCTTTTTAACGAAGGGTCCTAGACAAAAACTTTATAGGAAAGACTTCCCTTAAAATTCACCAAAGAACACGAGGTATCATTTCTGATCACCATTTGTGTGTATAATAGTCGTACATTTTTGTTCCTCACCTCATTTCAATTTTAAAAATTGTATCTATACGTAAAATAATATTTTTGGTTTTGTTTCTATTTTTCAACTTATTTAAGGCCATACATTAATGTGCTTCGGCAAAAATTCAAGTTGTGTCATATACGCCGTGTGAAATGTGATCACATGACAAATATCTCTTCAAATATATTTCCTCATGTTTTATTTTATCGATGTACATCGTCAGCACGATACGGCACCTGTTTAGGTTTGACAAATACTTGGAAATTAACTCCATCATCTGGAGCCACCTGGATCTCTCACAGATGTTTGTTTGATATAATTTAAGGATTTGCAAGATTTTAATCTATTTATATAAATCCTGAGAAAAATATTTTTTTTGTAAATTCATTTCAATTATAAATATATGGGACATTTCACGTCTAACCGAACACCCTACCTACACGAAAACTAATTTGAGATATTCAATATGGTGGATCAAATATGGCGCCTACAAAAGTCACTCTTCATNTTTTTTTGTAAATTCATTTCAATTATAAATATATGGGACATTTCACGTCTAACCGAACACCCTACCTACACGAAAACTAATTTGAGATATTCAATATGGTGAATCAAATATGGCGCCTACAAAAGTCACTCTTCATGGTAAATTTAGGAAAAAACATTGATCAAATTGTGAAAATTTGGGCAATATGTCCCCAATGTATATATTAGACTGTATTTGGGTGCGTTGATTACGAATCTACCATCGGAAATACGAAATTCAAAATGGCAGATCCAATATGGCGGATATAAAACCAATATAACCGTACCATAACGATTTCAAGTCTCTTGAATGTTAGAGTCTGGCTATTTGGGTTCTTTGATAACAAATTTGCCATTGGTATTTTGAAATTCAAAATGGCGGAACCAATACGACGGAAGAAAAACCTCAACTATCCTTCTTCGGGGCAAAAAACGATTACGTCTCACATAAAGTAATGTCTGGAGTTTTTAGGAAGTGCGCTTACAAATTTACTATTGAAGTTTTAAAATTCAAAATGGCGGATCCAATATGGCGTACGCAAAACCCCGAATCTTCTCATTGTCGTCAAAAAACGATTGCAAATCTCTTAAATCACTGAAAGGAAATAGTCTAAAGGTTCTTAGGAAGTCTCATTACAAATTTGGCATTGGATTTTCAAAATTCAAAATGGCGGACATGTTCCTCAACTACCCCTCCTTTAAGGTAAAAAAACCTGATCCATGTCCAAAAAATTCGACATTGATATTCTAATGCTAATAATCATTTTTACAGCTTTATAACTTTTGACTTCTTGTTCGCGGTATTTTCACTGGTGATTCTATTCAGATGTGCTTATTTTCAATTTCATATTTCATCAATGTATTTTCAATGGTAAATTTAAAATGCACTTTCGTATTCCTAACTATGAACCTTTGGCCTGCACTTGATCTCGGGCTAGTTTCTGTGGGGGCCGAGCCCCTCTCAGAACTCCTAGGCAATTCAAGGCGGGCCATTTTACGAAAAATGAGTGTTTGTTTTTTGTGAAATAAGATTTTCCAAGCACTTTTAGAAATTAAATCAAATACTACGGAACGCTAAAGGAAAGTTTGTTTCCTTCATAAGTAGAATGTGATTAATTCTAACAAAGCTTCACCAATGATCAAATGGTCTTCATCTTAGGTAAAATAGTTTTAGGAAAATAATTCGTTTTTAGCCTGGTAACAGTAAAACAATTCTTTATAATGCTGATTGTCTCGGCAAACTTGGAACGCCGATTTCCCTCATTGCACATTATGTGTTTTGCATAATGTTTGTTTAAATGCAATTAACAAAAGCAAATATATGTGTTTTTACGAAATATCTGAACAGGACTTTATTAAATTTAAAAAATTTATTACAGTTAGCTTTGAGATTAAAAGTAACAGTATATAAGACATGAAAAATTGAAACAGTCTGCAGTATTCCGAAGTTGACGAAAATAATCAACATGAAGTACATATTCACCATTGCCTTGCTTTTCGTGGTATTAGCATATTCTGGAGCTTCGCAGATCAGTCAGTGTGGTAAGTGTGTATTATAAATAATTGAGGAGTTCTTTGTCAAATGTTCATGTGTTACCAAATGCAAAATTTTCGGAAAATAAATGCTTCATAACTTTACTAAGCAAATATATTGACCAGTGATGATTTTTTTTGTTTGATTTAATTGAATTTCGGATACATATCCATAGTCATCAAGAATTATTCAAGTACGGCTCTTTGTTAAAAAAAAATATTAGTAAAATTAAATTCTCAAAGGCTGAAGATTTTTAGTATTTAAATCTTTTGTATAATATTGTTATAAAGACAATATTGCCACTGTGAGTGTTCCGCTTTAAATTGTTCAAACTACAATATACTCTTACCTCTCTTTTTTTTAGTCCTAACCATAACTCAAAATACTGATTCTAATAGTTTCGTAATTGTTATTTTCAGTGGTCTGCGGTCCCAACGAGTGTTATTACCATTGTCAACCATGTACTCCTGTGAATTGCGGAGACAAAGATCCCGTAATTTGTACAGCCATATGCCAAAACCCAGGATGCTACTGTTTACCAGGATATTTGAAGAAGAATGGAACTTGCGTACCCAAACACGAATGTCCTGGCTGTATTTAACAAATAATTTAAATTTGAAAAAAATAAATATGGGTACCTATTATAATCGCTTATAACATAAATATTATATCTACAGCATTATTGTGTTTTATTTTGAATACGAAGATTTTAAGATGAAGTAATAAGGCAAAACTGAAAGCGTAAGAAATGTAAAGTCCACCAAACAATTGCTGATACAGTAGAAAATGTGTACAACTATATACAGGGTGATTCACAAATGGTGACCAATGAAACTTCGTATTCTTTGGTGAATTTTAAGGAGAGTCTTTCCTTTAATGTTTTTATCTAGGACGATTCGTTAAACAGATACAACAGGTTGATAAACATCATTTTAATGATTTTATTTGAATAAATCCTCAAAAATATCTCCATTTCCCCGAGCACAGGCCCGACATCTTTTTAGTAACGAAAATGTAATTTGTTCGAAATTTATTGTTGCTTGAATCTAATGAAAAGCATAATTTATTTTTTCTTCTAACTGCTCAGAATGTCATAGTTGCTATCGCAACCCACTATGTAATTTTAAAAAGCATTATATTCAAATATCATGTGTTTTCTTTCGAAAAACATAAGAGAGTAATTTGTAGAAAATTGAAAGGCGAATCCGAAAATATCATGGTTGCTACCGTAAAGCAGTGGCGTACTACTTTATTTAGAAAAATATGCCACCGATACCCTGTATCTCCGCCACTGTAGCATGTAAATTTTAGGAACAGCCGTTAGATTTTGGACAATGTTTACGTACCTACATGTACCCAATTTCAAATTTTTTCACTTACAAGTGTAACCTGAGGGGTTATTTTTTTTATCTATCTATGTATCGTTTTGATCAGTATCATAAAGAGTCTGGATTTCACAAGAGTTACTATTTAATTCTCGAAAGGGAGTTTATAATTATCATAACACTTTAATTAATACATGGGAGCTTAGAAATGTTGTATGTTCAGAGAATGAATTTCAAGCACTTACCCTCTATTGCTTACGTAGAACGTAATCCAGTGGCTGGCTATACAGGATGGCACTGAAGTTGAGAGAAACAAAAAACAAACAAAATAACACAACGGCTCGAACAACATTATTAATTAATTTATTTACACGCGATAGCGTACCAAGAATCAGGGAATGCGCGCTCCATAGCAAAATTTGGAAAAAACTTTATCCATTATTAAATTTAATTAACTAGCCCGAAACTCTAAAACTAGGTCGACTGCTCAATGTGAAACATTAGGAAGAACTGCCCTTTTTTCGGATATTTCTCCTGAATTCGACACTTCGCTTCGACCCGCCCATTTCTTGGGTCCAGAAGTTTCTGTTCTTATCTTATAGGCGGGAACCCTGAATGTCGGGATGCTTTGGCATAACTATGCCATGTTAATCGTTATCTAATTGACTGATTTTATAATTGTCTAAATAATTATGTGACTTACAAGTAACCCTAGCCTTCCTCTAGCGACTCCGTGTAGCAAATACGGAACGGATTAGTCGATCTCATTTAATCTACTCTTATAGCTTGGAAAATCCGTCAAAAAACCAGCTACTTGATCTGTTCCTTTCTTTTCCAATTACTATCAATTTAACAATTTGATTTAATTCTACTTTGGAACCTCTACGCTCATCTCGTGATTTCGCGCGTTATTAAAAATATGGGTTTCTACGCTGGCTCCTCCCAGACGCAACAGATAACTGTCACATGGCCCCGACTCTAAGTGAACTTGTTAAAAATATTGCTACATTTCTCCGAAGGACGACGCTACCTACTTGAAACTCTTAACTTTCGATACTTTGTGTTGACTGAAATATTTTACTTTTTGGCCCATCTGTTCCGAGAACTAATAAATAAATGACTACGCGTCCCGGCTTTTGTTTTTAAATTATTTAAAAAAATTAAAAATATTTTTTTGAAGTTTAACACTTTTTAACGAAGTGTCTAGATAAAAACTTTATAGGAAAGACTCGTCACTTGTTTAGGTTTGACGAATACTTGGAAATTAACTCCATCATCTGGAGCCACCTGCAACTCTCACAGATGTTTGTTTGATATAATTTAAGGATTTGCAAGATTTTAATCTATTTCTAAAACACCTTCAAATGTTTTAAACAAAAAAAGCCAATCAGGATAGAGGAAATTCTAAAGATAAGATAATGTTTATTAATTAGAGATGCAACAAGGGGTCTATTTATAATTATTTTTCAAGCGTCTGATGCCTATCTATCTAATAATGATAATTATCTACCTTTTCCAAGTAATTGCAGTTACCTATTTATTATTTAAAATTATGACACATCAACCTACTGGAGATATTGCTCATATCATATCACTAGATCAACCAGGTAACAGAAAGTAGATTCTAATATTACTTTATACATGTAGGGTGTCCCACTGAGGTCGGCGAGATACGATATTAGAAAAAGTATAGGCCCTAGAGCTTCGGGAAATTTTTTTTTTACTAATAAATCGACCAAGAGAAATCGCTGGAAATAGTTTTCAAGTTCGTAGCTCGGCCGCTAGGGGGCGTAATCTACATTCCAAACATAGAGTTGAATTTTTCTCAGAAATGTTTCCTATTCAGGTATATTAAATAGTACAAATATGAATAGTCGGATTGACTGATAACTTTTGTTATTGACATTTTGTTCCATCTCTCGACAGAAAGGGTGGGGGAAGCCCCTAATGTCTGATCAGAAAAATTCATTTTTTTAAGGATTCGCTCATCAAAAGCCCCTAGTGTTATACCTCGTTGGAAAGGTCTTTTCATGCTTTATCTAGTGGCGAATGCGTAATTAATGTTATTTACCTCAACATGGAAACCTATAGATGACGTTATTTCAAAAGAATGCCGTTTTATTAATTTTCCTCAAAAATTTTAAATGCAATGCTATAGTTTTCTTCACATAAAGGAATTCAGCACAAAAAATTGATGAAAATAGTATAAGTTTGAAATTTGTAACGAAAGTGTTGTTTATTTATTGGCGCTATCCAAGTTTAGGTTCTTTCACGTTTTCTTAAAAAAGTTAAATAGCAGGATAAAACTTTTTATAGGTTAGTTTGAAGAGCATAAAAATGGCTACATTTTGACGCCAAAAAAGGTTCGATATCTTTTTTTGTTATCAAGTTATTCGCAAATTAGTGAGCAATAAATAAATAATGATAATGAATTGAGGAACACGACGCTAACGAAGAGACATTTAATTATCCAAACAAATTGCGTTTACGAGTATATCGTACCTCGCCGACATTAGTAGGACACCTTGTACAATTGTACAATGCAACAGTACCATAGTAACAAAATATTAAAATAAATAACTTATTGTTATTCATATCTAAATCTTTTAACAACATAAGCAGATACTAATTAACCTTATTTTAACAAATTCTACGCTACTTTTTTTTAAATTTGTATGATACTTAATTTACGCACGAAAAAAATTCACAAATGAGACTAGAATATGTATATTGAAATTATCGTCTCATCATATCTTGGATTTCTAAAAAAATTGAATTGACATGAGCTGCAATCAACCACGGTCTACTCGCCATAATTCAGGATTAACAATAAGTACTGAATATGGCATTCGCCTTCATTGTAATAAATTATGTCTACTGCCTTTTGTTGTCTATAATGAGAATTCGAATTGCCTAACAGCGCATTCTTTCAGGTGATTATACCAAAAGTCGTAAACGATAAGCGCGTTTTTGCTTAATATTTATTTAATTGTATTTAGCAAAAGTGTACTTTTACGAAATATTAGCTTGTGGTTATTTATTATATTTGAAAGATTTACCGCAATTAGCTTTGGGATTAAGAATCGCCGTATATAAGACATGTAAAATTGTGTCTGGTTTAAAAAAAAAGATGGAGAAAATAACCAGTGCTCCGTATATGTGCGCCTTAGTCCTGTTGTCTTTAGTATTCGTATATTCTCGAGCTGATACGGATGGTAATAGTGTTAATGGTAATTATCAAATTTGATTGAAAAATAATTATTCGTATGACTGAGATTTTTTTATATATTCTATTAACTGAAAGGTTAAAATTTTTAATTACAAGGTAGTGTTATATTTTTGATACATTTATTTTCAGCAGAAATTTTTGGGCACGTAATGAATTATTAAAATGGATTTTACTAGAAACGGTTCATGCTATTAAAATCTAATAAGAGTACCTTTTTTATGCAAAATATGATAAATTTTCATAATTTCGGTTCAGGAAGTAGAAAAAACTGCGTACAAAAAAAAATTTGTAAAATTTGCCCAATGGTCCCGTATTTTCTTTAACGATCTTTCAGATGGACTGTATTTCCACGTTCCAGGGAACAAAAAATTGTTTAGTATCGTCACGCCATCTCTACAGAAAGATTTGAACTAACAATTCTAACTACAATTTGAAGCTATTCGAGGGATCTAACAACCACAATTTTCGAAACTAAAATAAATTTCTTCATTTCGGAGATATTGGCAGCGGGAGTGTTAAATGGCACACCCTGTATATAAATATAACACTATTTGACACAAATTTATTTGAAATTATCTCAGATATTAGGATTGCAGTTCTTATTACAAATATTTGCTTATAATTAGAAAATTACATACTTCTGAATGGGATATTTTCATTCCTCTGAAAGAAGACAAAGAATTATTAATTTTTTCAGTGTCCTGCTACAAAAACGAAGTTTACTACCAATGCCAACCTTGCGGCGCAATCAACTGTGGAGATAAACCGACGGAAATTTGTACCGCCCTCTGCCAGAAACCAGGGTGTTACTGCAAACCAGGTTATTTAAGGAAGCATGGAATCTGTGTTCCCGAAAAATTCTGTGGTTCGTTTTTTAATTTTTAGCTAAACTTTTAACTAAATTCAAAGAGTTTTATATTAAATTGAGTGTCTTTTACATACGTTGATCCATATATTTTATTAATAGATATATTTTCAGATGTCTGTGGTCCATTCGAGTGTTACTACGAGTGTCAACCATGTCGTCCCCTTAATTGCGGAGATCCGAAAATCGAAATTTGCCCACTTATATGCCACAAACCCGGATGTTACTGTATACCAGGGTACTTGAAAAAGAATGGAACATGCGTACCCGAGAAACTCTGCTCTGGCTGTATTGAGTAAACGGTTTGATGATGAAAACAAATGCATAGGTACCTATTCTAACCACTAATAATATAATATAGACTTTATATTAAATATATTCACAGCATGTTTGTGTTTTATTTTGCCTGTTTAAATTATAAGGTTATACTAATCGTTACACATTAGAAAAAAAATACGTTATATGAACGAAATATAATTTGCCACACGTGTCATGTTGCGTTAAATACAGGGTGTTCAGTCAGGAACCGTCACTATCGATATTTCGGAAAGTACTGATCCGATAAATATGAAAATTTGGCAACCTAGCAAAGATAGTAGGTCCAACACAGATAAGATATTTAGAACTCTATGACTCTTCCCGTTATTCTGGAAGTCGATATTAACTTTCTTATTTTAAATGGGACACCGTATATATTATTGCATTTTCGGATTCTACGTGAAATTTGAGGGTCACTTTATTAAATATTTCCTATACCTAGGAGTTATAGATTTTCAGATATTAACTTTTAAAGAAAAAATTTGACAGATGCAAGGGTCCGCGGAGATGCTAGTAATTCTTTTCAGGAGCGTGATATCAAGGGGATTTTTGGTGCCTGTGAATGGCATAGGTAACACTACATTATGGTATACCGACAAATTAAAACATTTAATACTAGGCGTTTCATTTTTGATGTTACATTTTGATAACTTCAACCAGCTATAACTTTGTTAACTTAAGTGAAACAACCCGTATTTTTTTTTACTCTGTCGTATGCATATTGAAATTTCCTTTCAAGCCATGTAAGCAATGTTAGGGTTGCCGTTAGTTCTTTTAGAGATATTTGCAGTTTTCAATTTTTTAGACAGTGTTTCTAGTATCAGACCTGTTATCAAATTGGCCAAGGCCAGAAAAACTCTAAAAACAATTAAAATAACTCGACATTTGTCAAGTTAGTCGTCAAATTATTCTATATCTTTTTTTCGTTCGTACAAATCGATATACTGGAAATGTGGTGGCCAACAAAATTTCTCAGTTTAGTATAAGGAAAATCTAGATTTTTGTAAAGAAATGAATATTAACTTGTTTACAGTATTTCATATTTATTGACAGATAAACCAGAACTCATTATAATATAATTAATGTTTAATACTATAATCTATTATTATCTTTTAAGTTAATGTTGTTTCGTGTTAATGATGATAATCATTTAGGTAAACAAAGTAAATCATATTAAATTCCTAAACGTGTTTAATGACCTGAACCAACCAGTAAATGTCCCATTAAGCATTACCAAAATAAACAACTTTTCCTTGTATGTACAAGGTTATTTACAGAAGATTCTAAATCCTCGTTACCTTTGTCTACAAAGAAAAATAAATAGTGAATGCTGAAGTTTTAGGAAATTATACAGGGTGTTAGAAGTTTGACTGCCTTAATTTTAACAGACGATAGTATATATTAAAATAAACAAAAAAACCGTACATGGCATGGGTCCTAAACTCAACCATTTCCGAGAAAAAAAAATTATCAAAATCTTCAACATAACTGGGTGTATAGCATACCATAAAATACAATAGACCAGGGTCGATAATTTTTGAAACCAAAAAAAATTATAGTAGGATGAAACCTTTTGCAAAAGAAAGAGAATATAACAGAAATGAAAGGAAAAATAATTTACGGGCGATCTAAGGTCGGGAAGGGGAGGGGGATGAGTTTTTAAGGGTAAAAAACCGTTTCCCTTGATTTCCGGAAAAACTACAAGTCTTATGGAAAAAAAGTTAAATAGCAAAGTTGTAGGTAATAAAAAGATCTTTTGTATTTACACTTTTTTCACTTAACCTCAAAATTTATGTGAAAAATTCAAATAACCAAGTTCTTGGTTTTTTATTTTTATCTTTTACAATTTTTTTTTTCACGAAATTTGGTGAAAACTTACCTATTTATGTCCCAAAGACGCTGTAATTTTTTTGATTTGAAATATTTATTTTTTCACCTTATTTTTACTTAATATCGAAAAAGCACCCTAATTTTCAATCGAAAATTCTCACGTCAAAATATCTGCTTTTTTAAAAACGTCGGTGGGCATTTTCTTCGTTGAAATCTCTACTTTCTGATGGTGTAAAAAATATACATTACTATGGTAAGTTTGGTGGTCCCCCATGGATACCCGGAGGTCCGAATGGATGAGGACCAGATGGGACTTGTCCAGTCGGACATGTAAAATTGTGTCTG
>NW_019416568.1:442603-491428 GCF_000390285.2 Anoplophora glabripennis
AAAAAAGCAGATATTTTGACGTGAGAATTTTCAATCGAAAATTCTCACGTCAAAATATCTGCTTTTTTAAAAACGTCGGTGGGCTTTTTCTTCGTTGAAATCTCTACTTTCTTATGGTGTAAAAAAAAATATACATTACTATGGTAAGTTTTCTCAGGAAATGCAAAGAAACGAAAAAAACTAGAATCCGAAAATTTTTTTCTAATCATTATGTACAATTTTGAGCTATTTATTAAAATTTACACTTTAATTACTCGAAAAACGTAAGATTCCATGTTACATTGATAAACAAAAAAATTACAAATCCATAAACAACAAATAGCATCACATATTACTAAAGTCATGAATAGTCTTCGACTGCTAAAAGCATCTTCTTAATTTTCCACCTCTGCAATTTCCCACTGGGAGTTTTAGGCAACGTTTCGACAATTTTTATCCCCCCTCTCAATTTCTGCCACCCAGCGACCCTGCCTGTGAAAAATGCGTCAATTTCTTCCGCGGTAATCTCTGAACCATCTTTGAGGGTGACGCACGCGGCAGGCCAGAATTCGTCAACGTCGTGAGGGATCCCGAAAACTGCTGCTTCTTTTACGCACGGGTGTTCCTGTAAGACGGCTTCCAAGGACGTCGGCACCACGTGCCACGACTTGTATTTGAACATTTCCTTGATTCTGTCTACCACGTAGATGTATTCGTCTTCGTCGTAGTAGCCTATGTCCCCCGTTTTGACGAAGTTGTCTGTATCGTAGATTCGAGTAGGGTCGTTGTAGTATCCAGGCGATAGGTACGGGCTTCTTACGCATATTTCTCCTTTTTGATTTGGGCCTAGTAATTCTCTAGATTCTATGTCGACAATCTGAAAGAAAGTCTGTTCAAGAGAAACAATATACGTTCAAAATTGATAAATGTGAGTTTTCCATTTTTAACTTATTTTAGAAATAAGAAAAGGTCCAATTTTTCTCACAATTTTTTAAAAAAGAATCGGTTTTCAACAAGTAAAATAATTTTTGTAAATGTTTAATTTATTTTCCTATGTTTATAATTATTATTTTATGTTTTTATTGTATCTACATAACTTGAGTGATTTTGTGGTTCATTTTTCAATGGGAAAAAATTAAAAATTGATTAAATTGTATTTTTTACGAATAAATTTCTGTGGTTAACTAAATGTCACCATATGCAGTATTGTCTCTTCAAAATGAAGACACCGTATTTTATACCGATATAACCTACTAAGTAAAATTCATATTCAATTATACAGGGTGTTTATTGAGTACTCGTACAAACTTTAAAGCGTGAATCTTTGACAAATTTTAAGATAAAAAGTTCATATGAATATGGGTCCAACGGCTTTGTTTTTATATAAAAAGCGTCCAAAAAAAATTTTTGTTTGGTATTTTGATTATATTTTTGTCCAATAACATGGCAATTTACCCTTTAAATTTTATACAAGTACTTAATAAACACCCTGTGGTGTTTATTTAATGTGTTTATTCTTCTTAAAATTCTAATTTGCAGTATAGCAAAATCCCCAAAAAATAAAAAAGAATTATTGGGGTTTTGGTAATACTTTGTCCCTTGACCATACCTTGATTTCAGTATCATTTACGCATTTCCCAGACGACCCACATTTGTCAGTACCGTGCCGATTTTTGGTGTAATCGAAAGCGGTGATACAACCATGGGTTTCAGTGGTGCCATACATCAAGCTCACGAAGGTATGTTTGAACAACTCTCGCGTTTTTTTGAGTTGATTTTCGCAGAGCGGAGAACCTCCAATTATCATTCTAGACAGAGAACTTGTGTCGTATTTGTCCGCATTATTTACAGCCATTAAATAGTAGGTGTAGATTGGGGCTAGAAATATGGTGGTAACCTAGAAAGCAATAAAAGTTTGTCGTATAATGGTTTGCCCATAAAGGATTAAACTATTGCTTCAAAGTTCAAATTGCCAAGAGAAGCAAATGTCTCTTTAAAGTTTTGATCAATGCTGGTTCTCAATCTAGACCAGGGCGGATCTGTCGAAATATCCCTCTTCTTAGAAGTAAGAGGGGGCAAGCCAACTAATTGTTTAAAAATACAAAAAGAGTGTTAACTTTAAAAATTTACTGTGGCCTAATCAACCGACTTCAATTTTTCAAAAACCATTTGAAAGGTTGAGTGGTATTTTCTATGTGAAAAAATTTTCAAGTATCTAGATGCTGTGCAACATTTTGAAAATTCGAATTTTTTTTTTCAAATTTTTTTTCAAAAAATTATTTTGCGAAAACTATAGAACCGATTTTAATGAAATTTGATGTGTTGTTTATTATACTCTAAAGTTTTTTTTACCAAAATTAGAATGCCCTCTTGATTAAAAAACTTGATTATTTTGCCTTTTTTTCATCAATTATTGCTGCAGTATATTGTGCAAAATTCAATTCTAAAACTTTTTTCCCCTTCAATACCCTTCCAAAATGCACATGTTCCAAGATATAAGTAAAAAACTCAGATAAAGTAGGTATTTTTTAAATTTTTTTAAACATTTTTGCAATTTTGAAAATGTTCCGGACCTCGCCCTGATCTAGGGATCTACACTTTTATTACGTGAGTTGTACTAAAGGTAATCCAGAAAAAAATTGCTTGCCCACTCTCACATCCATCTCAAAACAGATCCGCCCTGGTCTAATTCTTAAAAGGAAGTAATAAAAAATTAAATATTATACCATGTCATCCATCTAGAAAAGTAGATAGACAAATAAAATTGTCACATTCGACAATAAATAAAATAAATTATCAATAAATCAATCAAACAATAAATAAATAAACAGATGAATGGGTAGTTTTGAAAACAAAAGTAGAAAATCTTTCGAAACGTTAGCTAAAAATATTCTTTGACTGAAGCAGAGAGAGGTTTACTTATTATTTATTTTTATATTTCAGTTAAGAGTGTGGAAAATACCCAAAAAAAAAGAGAAAAACTATTGAGAAAAACTATTACCTTGTATTTTTGGATTATCCAAAAGGCTTCTTCTGCGTCAAATTTCGAAGCTAGTATACGACAACCACCTTTTATGAAAGCTGTAGTCGTTAGTGCCGCTGCAGAGATCCAGTAGAACGAGGAAAAATGTAACATAACCCTAGGGTCGAAGATACCCGTATTTCTAAAATAGTAATCAACTGAGAAATATGTCTAAGCGTAATATTTTGGTATTTTTGGTCCTTCCAGATGCATTAAAATTTTAAAATATCAACCAACTAAGAAAAATTCACAGATTAACTTAATTTCAAACAATTTATTATTCTTACGTATTAATTATTATGCATAATTCAAATTAATTATAGCCCATGGTCGATATAATGCCATTAAAATTAAATATAATAGTACCTATAGCAAAAATATAAAAGTAGATTTAATATAACAATTCGCAAAAAGTGAAATATCTCCAAAGATCGTATATATATTTTAATAAAACCTAAGGAGGGCAAAAAAGTGCATAAAATTAGACATTTAAATTTGAATTCGTTGAAATATTGTTTGAAATATGAAATACTCTGTATAATATAGTGATAGTCTCGTATATCCGAAATGGTTTTCTAACCTTTGTTCCTCGTATTGTTAAATATTTGTGTTCTAACTGTTACCATTTGAAAATTATTACAAATTCTAATATACCATGTTTCCCGCATATCAATAATTTGGCAAAATTCCAAAATTTGTTCCAAAAAATCTTACCAAATGAAGTCAAATATAGTTCTTCGATACCAGAAAACTTTACCACACTAATAGATATTATTGACACATATAAATAAGAATTAGATAATTTTTTGTAGGCCATTATACATACACCACTGCCTTCTTGCTGTTCAACAGTCCAAAATGGGTAATGCAGATTCCTTTAGGCAATCCCGAGGTGCCGCTGCTGAAGTATATGAATGCGGTCTCGTGACAATTCTTGACAGTCACAGGCCTAAACTTGTTTTCTTCAGGTGTAAACTCTAGAAGTTCTTGCAGAGTCCTGTACTTCACAGATTCCCCTACGACGATAATCGTTGAGTTTAACTTTGCCTCGATGAGGCTATCTTCAATCAGTTTCAGCGATTGGTCTTCGACAAAGACATATTTTGCCCTTACAATGGAAATACAGTGCGCACAGTCCTTTACTGATTGAGAGGTGTCCAAAGAGGCTACTTTAGCACCTAAATACAAGGCTGACAGGATAGGGATTATGTTGTCCAAGGTGTTTTTCAGACAACAAAGTACCACGTCTTCTGATTTTAAGCCTAAATTTCGCAAGTGTATGGCTACCCTCGTCGAACGTTCTTTAACGCTCCTGTACGATTCTTCCCGACCTGTTGCAGCGTCTAGCTAAAAAATATGTTACAAATAGTGTATATACTTTCCAAAAAATGTATTCTTAGTATTTGAAAAAAGAGTTTCCAACACAATCGCATTTGATTCGAATGAACTTCGTATAAGCATTATGTCGGGATGCGCATGCGTCCGACTGTTGAAAACTGTTTTGGATTGTTCTCGGAACAAAGTTAATATGTATGTTCTTTTCAGTGTTTATTGTCAATAATTCCTTGCAATGTTACCTGACAAATTTTATCCCCATGTTTGTGGGCAGAGTCGAAATAAAATTCTCCTAAACCTCTTTTGTCCAATTTACTACCACTTTTATCGCCTCTTATTATTCGAGCACTCATTTTCTGTCAGCTGATACGCACAAATACAATGACTGGTTATCCGCAGGCCGCTGACTTAATGAAGGATGAAGCATCGATACGTCATTACCTGTTTTGTCTTTTCCCAGTATCGTTGCATTTTATTTACAGATTACACAGGCGTAACGTTGGCGTTTATATGGGATTTTTTTTACCAAAATAATCAAAATATACAGGGTGTGGCGTGTATAGTCTATAGAAATTAAACTACAGCTTGCTGATGACATTTGTAATAGAAAACTCTTATACGACTTATCTTCGCGTTTTTTTTGTAAATTAAGTTCATTTATTTAACGAAAATGAAGGTCGACCCTGCGTTATTTATTAAAAACTTTGGAATTGTTTTTACGCGACCCGAGATGCAACCTTATAATTTAATTAATGATTTTGTATTTGTATTGAATTCATTATTCACTTAATTATTAAATATTAAGAATCGTCCATCGACCCATCAGTGTTAAAAAGTGAAAGATTCCAGATCAAAGTTTTCATTTTGTAATTCCACGATAGTGACAGTGTAATTTTTATAAAGTAAAAAATAAGAATATATATATAGATTATATATGCCACACCCTGTATAAGAGTCGAAGCGTTTAAAAATAAATTGTTTTAGGATGATTTCATTGTTTTAACTAATAGTAGGTACGTCTTTTGGATGAGAGGATCAAACCTGCAACAGTGGCAACATCGATTCAAAGTTTGACACTTTAAACCGATGGGCTACTAACAAATTCGAATAACCCACGAACTTTTGGTAGTATAGACTTTATTATCGGAAGAGTTATATTTACAAATTTTAATTAAACATTATTTATCGGATTGTTTCTATACTGGAGGAATATTCAATTTTAATTTGTAACTGTTGCTCTCTTAATAGACGTCGTTTTACAGTTCCAATGGAAGTTCTTGGAAAGTTGTCCAAAAAAATTATCCTCGAGGGCAAGAAATTATGATCCATCCTTTCGGATATGAATCTGGAAAATAATTATCTTTATTACCAGCAAATGCATAAAATAGGGTGCAAAGATACAGAACAAGTCAATAGGCACAAATAGATTGGAATGAGACAAGTATGGTGTCTGACTGGGATTCCTCAATAGTCAGGAAATGTATTCCCAATTTCTGCCTATTTTCTTTCAATTTTTAGAGAAATAATCTAATACTTCATAAGTTTCTCAGCAGTTAAAGAGGAGTCGCCCTTCTTCATAACGCAAGCCAGTACAGTTTTACTGTCTCCGATAATAGCTACGTCTTTCACGAAGGGATGCGACAGAATGACGTTTTCCAATTCCAAGAAGAATACGCGCTGATTGTTTATTGTTATTATATCCTCGATTCTTCCCTGGACGTACACCCAACCGTCTTGGTCGTACATGGCAACGTCTCCCGTTTTGAAATAACCTTTTTCCATCGCGTTCACCGTCTTCTCCGAATCCTTAAAATATCTAAAACGATATTAAAGTTTTATAATACCAAATACATTCGAGGAAACCAATTTATTTCTATCTAATAAGACTTTGCAGTACAAAATGTTTCTATATCGATTAGTTGCAGCACATTGGAAACTGATAAACTTACCCCAACATTATTCCATCCCCGTTGAAGTAGAGTTCTCCATACTTATCAGGTCCAACGTTCTCCTTCGTATCTAAATCGATGATCTTGATTTTGCTGTTCAACGTCAATTTACCCACGGAATCAGGCTTTTCCAACGACTCCTCGTAGTTCGCTATGGTGGAGGCAGCTATGAAACCGGTCTCCGTCAAGCAGTAGCACTGAAGGAACTTGACGTGAGGCATCAGAGTTTTCAGCTGGTGCAAGTCGTACTTGGTTGTATTGACAGTACCGATCATGATACATTTGAGACAGTTCATGTTATAGTCCTGGGAAAATATCAATCAAAAAATGTACTTTGAAGACTAGGTACTTCTTACCTTAATAGCGACGTTACTAATCAATCTCATCGCGTAATCAGTACCGAAGATAGCGTATCCAATATCAAAGTCTTGGATGATCTTGCAAGCACTTCGCTCCGTAAATGCGACAGGAAGGATTCTCATCACGCCAGCCTCGAAAGAGGTACAAACAAGAACCGCCTGCACGATCCAAGACAAGGGAAAAAACGAAATCACCTTGTCCGGCTGACTGAAGACATTCAGAAGTATGTTGGTCTGTATGGTGATGTTGTGATGGGACAGGCATATTAACTTGGGGCTCCCGCTGGTTCCCTGGGTGGGTAAAACGAACGCGACGGACAAAATCGGGTTCTCCAAGAAGATCGGCTGGAAGAAGTCACTCTCCTTGTGTGTAAACAGTTTGGAGAACTGAGTGGAGGCCCCCATTTTCTGGCCAAAGTGCACCAGATCCGAGTTGTGGTTGATGGCGGGTAGGATCCTTTCCACCTGACTTATAGTCCGGATGTCACAGAAACACATTTTCGGTTTCAGCTTCTTCAGTAACTCGAGGCAATCCCGGTAGCTGAATTCTGGGTCTAGTGGGGCTACGATGGCTCCCAGGAATAGCGCTGCTAGTACCACTATGGTCTGGTCGGCGTGGTTCCTGCTGATTATCACGATGATGTCGTTTTCCATCACGCCCCTTTGCTTCATCGCCAACGATAATTGGATGGCCCTGCCTCTTACCGAGCCTTTGGTCTCTGTAAATCCGGTTGCGACATCTACCTTAAAAAGGGGCGTTATCAACAAAGTGTTTGCACAACGGGAAATGGGTCGATATTTCGACAAACTTCCAAGGCTCTTTTCAAAAGACTGTACCTTAAATGATTTGAGGAAAAGTAACTAATATCAGAACACTATGCCAAATTAACGGTACATTACAATATTTTATCAAATTAAGAAACATTAACAATTATAGTTTTATTACTTATTACTCCACCTCCTGCTATTTTGGCATTGGATTATAGAAAGCTAGGAATTTAGTTAATAAAATCCATAAACTATTTCCACCTTACAAAGTTTTTGATGTTGCTCTTGTTTCAAATAAACATGAATGAAATATTGAACTTGTTCTACAAGCATCAACTATATATGATAGTGTTTAATCTCATCGAAGGTTTTTGTGTAAGAGTTTTATTTTCTCACCTGAATAATTTTATCCAGATCTTGCCCCAGCTGGTCGTAGTACCTCCTTCCAAGTCCACCGTAGTTTCCCGGTAACGAAACTCTGTTTCCGAGAAGATGAAAGGTAGTCTCGCTTTTCATTAAATTTCTTTTCTCTAACGGTACTATTCTCATGCTACTCATTATGTGGCGTTTACTTCAAATTTGTAATCGGTGACATATTAGGAGGATTTGACGTTTCCGACATGCAAAGTCTGATAGCTGTCAGAATGATGTAAATGACATTAATTGAAAATCAAATAAGATACATTTATTAAAAAAGCAGCTTTTCTAATTAGTAGGACCTAAAAATATTTCGTGTGATCTAATTGTTAAGTTTCCGAGTGTATTTTAATTTCCATCTTATAAATCTAATTTTTCTAGTTACTGGTATACTCGAAACCAATGAAACATACAGGGCGTTCCCTTTTCAAACGTATTAACTTTAACAATTGATACCGGACTTGACAGGATTAACTGAACAAGTGCACCTGAAATTTTTTCGTGATATTTAAAAAACAGCTGACGAAACCAAATTGGGTATGTCTTGTAGCAATATAATGACCTATAAATGATTCTCTACTACTACTAGTGTGTTACAGTTTTTTTTTAATGGAATTTCTACGACCATCTTTTTTTTTAATTTAAATTATAGAGATACATTTGTTATGGCGCTATTTATTTGAAAACAAGTATTTAAAAACAAACTGTATCTAAAAAATAATATAGTAGTCCTGCAAGACATCTAAAAAAATAGTAAAAAGGCACTGTTTAGTAAACCACCAAAAACAAAGCAATAAAATCCGTATTTACTGTTTATACTATTTATTTTTGTACATTGATTTGTAATAATACAAAACACAATATCCTCTCGCGTCATAATTTAACAACAACCACTGTTCAAAACAACCATAGTACAATTTTAATCTAAAACAAACAACGAGAACAGCCTACTGCAATACAAGACACAGCATTTTCATTATTGCGATACAATGATTGTAATTATCACAGAAGGTTGGAAAAAGAAAAATAGCGCAATGCTACATCTACTACAGGTTGGTTATGGCTTTCTTGACAGGTATTTACGAATTCGTATATAGATTTTTAAATAAATAAATATAAAGAAACTTATTATTTATATGGGGCGTCCAAAAATTAAAACGAATATTAAATTTTTAAAATTGTTTTTGTGAAAATATATTTTCACAATAAAGGAGTCTCTGTGTAGACGACAAGCTTTACAAATTTATTTTTTAATAAAAACGTTCCGGAAACCATAAGAAACCTGTATCAAATTATAACCCAACTGTAATATTTAGGCCACCTTTTCAAAATAAAATATTATAAAACGGACACACTTTTATGCTACAATTAAATGACAAATTTAGAATTTATCTAAAAACGGAACTGAAATTCGATGCTGTACAAAGCTTACTAGATTTATTAAAGGGTAAACAATTAATTCTCGTATATTTTATAGTTTAATTTTCCATTTTCTTCAATTGAAAGTAGCCTAAGACACATATAAGTACCTACTTATATACAATTTGCAAAATTTGTCATTTAACTTACAAATATATACATATTGAATGACTTACTATAATATGGGTGTTCGGAAAATAAGTGCACATATTTAGGGAGAGATACTACTCAAAAAAAATAAAGATACAAGTTCTTGTGGCAAGTTGTTTCATTTTTCGGAAAAATGTATACAAAAAAATGTTATAGCTAGTTTTCTAGACCATAAGGGTGATTTAAGCCTTTCAGAAATTAGTAGGTGTAAATAATAAATGAACTAAATTTGAAAAAAATCATTTAACAGAAAAATATAGCAAAATATTGACTTTAAATTAACTTTGACCTTACTTAACCCATACGTATCATTATTTCTATGAAGAGAACCGTTTCTTAAACTTTCTGAACTTAATTTCAGAACACCCTGTTTAAAGTTAATCAAACGTGCACTTTTCATTACCTAGATATTTAAAATTAGATAACAACTATCTCTACTATCTCAAGTGTTGAAGTCGTGGTGAGTAAGCTAATAGAAAAAATATACATACAGCGATTAAGGACTTTATTTTTTTTCAAGCTGTTTTAAAAAGGGTAATGAAAGCCGTATTAGATTAAAAGTATTCGGCTTCTCTCGAGTAGCGACATGTATAATTATTTGTAAGGTATTGTCAGTACCAACTCTAGTTTAACTCAGAGCAAACTCTTGCATACTCGTGTCAAAATACGTAAACTATGATTAGAAAAGTTAAAATGTTCTTATATTTTATTAGCTACAAGTTTGTTGTAAATTTACGACTTGTTCTTAAACAAATTGCAAAGAACTGTGATTATATTATAGAAAAAACGTATGAAATGCTAAAAGCCTCGCAAAAAATTTCAAGAATTGTTCATAATTTTCTAACGCTGTGTCTAGAGACCCATGGATAAAAATATTATTATGAGAAGCTATCTTATAATGACGATTTAAGAACAAGTTGTTGAAATCCATATTTCACCTCGTAAAATTTTTTCTTAACGTCTTAAGTCCAATATACTTTAATATTAAAACCACTATATTACATGGGAAGTTTAAAAATTACATCTAAATGGTCTATCTCTACCACGCATTAGTAAAGTTTATACAGTTCTTGTTAACGTGGTTTCCAACAAGGTTAATGCAAATTTTCACTTTAATAAGGATTTGGTAGTTGATCAAAGTTGAGCTACAAACAAAATAAAAAGTTTATCTGGAGAAATCCGATCCGTTTAATTAAAATTTATAAATTGACACATAAAGACAGAAGTATTTTTTCAATTATGGTTTTAAAAAATCTGAACATAATAGATGTATTTAGAAAGAAAGGTTTGAAACCCAAAATCATGTTCTTATTCTGTAACATCGTTTGTAGTATTCATTTGTTTTTAAGTCCTGTTAACATTCACTGTTTTTTTGTTTATGGACGTGAAAATGGATATATTGAAAAATTTGTTTAAAAATTTATACATTTTTAAATCTATACAAATTGGTATATAGGTTGCCCAAAAAAATTTAAAATTTCATTTTTATATTGGCATAAAATCACTAGGTTCCAATTACAGACGCTACAACACTATTTTTTATACAGTCTTCTTCAGTCTAACCGATGGGTAAGTTTTAAAGAGAAAACAGTTTAAATTTTTCTGGACAAAAGGTGCTATACAATATACACACTATAGGTTTAGTATTTGGAAATAATGAGGAATTGCGAAACATTCTTTTCAACAAAAAATATCATTTAAAAAATTGTACAATCAAAAGTAACATAAATTAAATTACACACACACATACACACATGCACAAAAAATCATCATATCTTAACGAAAAATCTAAATTGATAATAAAAACAAACTTGTAGAAGAAGAATCACTGCAAAGGAAAGCCTTATTAGTAACTAATAAAAAAAACAACGACTTAAGCCATTCCATTCATCGAAATCAATTCCTCATTAGCTTACGACTATAGCAAAATGTCAAAAGCAGGTTCGACAAAGCACAAACAAATACTAAAACCGACTGATTGTCTCTGTTTGTGCTCATTGGTTTGAAATAAGTAAGCAATGTACAGTTTGGTAAGTGGCTTTGTATCGCAAGAGGGTTCAATTGACGGATACAAACAGGGAGCAAACAGGAAATCGAAGAAAATGAAGCAGCCGAAAAGAAGGTAGGTATGTTACTCTATTTCTCGGGAACTTTTTAGAAAAAATTGGGTGTTTATTTATATATTTTTGACAATGACAAACTTTCATCAAATTTCCTGTTCGTTCCCAAACATATACTTCCCCCTGACTTCCACCTAATATTTATAATTGAGCGTCGTAGCTGTTTTTCATCTTACGAAGGGCGAAATTCGATTCGTAAGGCAAAAAATTAAAATTATACCAAAGTTTCTTAATCCCACCGAAAGTAGTGTCAAATAATTTATACATTCGGATACAATTTCACTTCGTGGATGTTCTTGGGACATTTCTTGTAGATCATCTGTCAGAAAAGGTTCGTCGTGAGTCAAATATAGTACCAAATGGAGTTACTAGGAAGAGTTGGATTTAACTAGATGCCAAATGTATTTCACAAAGTTATATGCGCTCATTTATTCCTCATTTAGTTTATGTTTAGTGAAATCAATTATGGTACCTTTTTTATTAAACCTTACCCCCTTAATCTTTGTGAAACTCATTTGATGAAGTGCTTATACATTTAGCATTATCTTCAGAGTTGCTATGAACACTTTTTCTGACATTTGGGCAGAAAGCTAGCACGAACCAAAACAGTTAACAAAGCCTAAATAAAAAAATATATTGCTTTTTATATTCTCGCTTACGGCAACATTGGCAACGCTTAAAATAATATTCGGCAATCGAACAGCCTCAAGAACACCGCAAATTCCAACAAAAAAAATCATAAAATCAGCATTCCCCACAAACAACCAAAGCAGTGTCGTGCTGAGGGCCGTCCCACACGCTATCACAATAGAGATGTAAGTAATTTTGGCGTTTCGCTTCGGAGTCCCACCCCCTGAAGTAAGGATTGCGTCCCTTTATTACGTCAGAGCTTCTCGGGTGTGATCCCCTCTTCCTTATGCTATTCCGGTCCTAACGTCAGGGCCTGGACAATCCTGGGATCGGCTTTGCTGCCCTCCCGGAACTCCTCCAGGGTCAGGCGGTCGTCGTGGTTCTTGTCCATCTGGTCGAAGATCTTGTCGACCCTCTTCTGGGGGGTGTTGTTCTCGTCTTCGGACGGTTGCTGACCCTAGGGACAGGAAAAGAGGTTATTATATCTGTATCTGTCTATTCCTAAAGAGTGAGTTGAAATCGCAAAACGGCGCAACTTATTGAGAACCACTGGAATCATGTCCCACTCACATAGTACACAAAAAGAGGTGAATAGGTATGGGGGTAAATGAAGTGTATCACTTCTGCTTTAATTTTTATTCTCAAACTTGTGTTTTTACTCTTTTACATTAATTATTATAGTTTTATTAATTACTTGTATTATGTTTTTGTTTGAAAATGTATTGCCGGCTATTGTATATGATTTGTAACTGCATATGATTATAATTTTAGCACACAAAGCACTTAAATATTGATGTATGCCCCGAAGAAGTTTATATTAAATAAACGAAATGTTGTCTTAGTAGCGGTGTGACTTATTTGACCTGACTTCGGCGATTTTCAAAGAATTTGTAGATTACTATAGTATTCCATCTTCGAAGAACAGCTGACATATTATCTCTTTCAGCGACGCAAAGTTCAACTTCATGATAACTCGAAATTCGCAATAGATCAGCAATTCGAATTAAATCACGAACTTGGACAATTAACTTGAACCGAGAGTTAATTGAAGCAAATGATGCTTTTAAGTCGATACTGTTTGGGTTAAGGGAATTGAATCGCGGTGAAAATATACGCAGTGAGGGAAATTATTACGAGAAAGAATGAATGATATTAAATTAAAGGAAATTTAATTGAAGTGTGTTAAAAGACGTTCTATAGAAAGAACAAAAATAAGAACAAATGTACTCGCGAGATTGCTAAAAGTTTTTATTTATCGATACGTTTCAGCAGCCCACATCTGTCTTTAATGAAAAAAGTTTTTTCCTGTAGGAACAGGACTGAAAAGTTATTCTATAAATAAAGTTTTACACTTGGTTTATTTAATAAATATTCAGCACAAGTGTTTCATGTAAATTATTGCATTAAAATTTTAGAAAACATGTCTACTTAATTATCCCTTTAACATTTTACATCAACTACGTTGTTTACAGGTAAATATAATTTGTTTTCTATCCCTATAGTCTCTATGACAGCGATATTACAATTTATTAAAAACATACAGGGTGATTCACAAATGGCGACCAAACATGAAACCTTGTATTCTTTGGTGAATTTTTCGTTTTTTAAGTTTTACTCGAAAATCAGGCTTTTTTCGAAAAACATAAAAGACTAGTAATTTGTAGAAAATTGAAAGACGAATCCGAAAATATCATGGTTGTTATCGTAAAGCAGTGACGTAGTATTTTATTTAGAAAAATATGATACTGGTAATTAGCAATTATAGTAGTTGCAAGTTAACAGAAATACATAGAAACACCTTTTTCTTGTACAATCAAATAATTGAAGCAGTTATTCGAGCTACAGCTTTTACACAATGTTTCAAGGGTGTCAAAAAGCTTTTATTTATTTCGCAAAAAGTAATTTTAATACTCTTCTACTGAACATTCGAAATGGTACATGAGCCGTTAAAAGGTATATCTAAAAGCTTTCTAAGAAACGATCTAGTGAAATTCTGTGGCCTGGGGATAAGTTGGACCTTCTTCGAATGAAACTTTGTAAGATTTGCCGAAAGCATAAAAAATGCAGGGCAGGCAGGACATCATCAAAGCGAAGAGCTTTTCGTATTCTTTATAACATTTATACCATCATTTATTAAGATTTAACTTCATCCAAACACAAGAAAATGCAAAAGATTGTCAAGAAGGGTTGTCCAAAATGGTGTTAAATGACATTGAACAATACAATAACAGTCTTGTAATAACATTTTCGTTCTAAAAACACACTCGAGAAGAAAATTTGTAGTTTATGCTCAGGAATAAGAATATTTCACCAAATACGGGTAATTATTTGATTGTATCGCATTAAATATTCCCCAATTTTATCACGACTTCCATTCCCAACACCAGATTTCCATCTAGCTCGTGTCTCCACCACCATGTCGGACTCGAACATGACATTCATTTTGTTCGAGATTAAATTTAACTGTTAAACATTTCGTCCCTAACTTTTCGCATCACCTGAATATATTCTCGCCCATAACAACGTCGCGCAGTGATAATTTATTGCCGTGGAGGTGCCGGGCGGACTTTTGTTTGAACAGGGATTTCCAAGGATCGGACCGTAGCACCGAAACTTTATATAAATAAATTCGTACACAGCTGGGAGATTTATGGACGGTGAAGCGCGGCTTGTTGAAAACGGACGGCGGCGTCGGCTAAAAGACGCCCGGTACTTGTCAGGTTACGAAAATATTAGAGGGCTTTTGTAAATTAATTAGTCCCTAACGGAAAAGATTGCAAATTTTAAACATAAAAGAATAATGCCAAATTGTTAAAAATGGCGGATGCGTCAGTGGGAAACGATTTGCTGTACGGGGTGTTCCTTAAGGACGTTCCGATAATAAATAGGATGAAAAACAGCTATAAATGTTTGAAAATTCTGAATCCAATAGTAAAACTTATTCCAACCAAGAAATTCAAAACGCAATAATATACAGGGTGTTCCATTTAAAATAACAAAGTTATGTAGTGCCCACGCGAAATGGGACACCCTGTAAAGCTAAAAATATTTTCTTTACATGGCCCACATAATTCCAGACAACTTTTATTAAATCCATTTTTTTTTATAAATTTTACAGTTGCAGGGTTATAGAAGAACCCCTCATAGGTGGAACACCCTGTATATACTAGCTCCGGCCTACAGCTTTATTTTAGTGCAAGAATTAAATCACGCGTAACTTAAGATAATATACTTACCACCATTTGGTAAATGGCGTCCACTATATTATACATTTCATCTCTTGTTATAAAACCATCGTTGTCGACGTCATATAGTCTGAATGCCCCTGTAACAAAAGTTTAAATGTTATTTATATTAAAGTTTAAATTACATAGAGGAATCAGAAGACAATTAGGAATAATAGTCATTATTAATTCTTCGAAGAAACTTTATTATTTTTTATTATCATGCATATTAACAATACATGAATGAAATTGACAGAAATATCAAGTTAAAACCCATACCAATTCGATTACATTAATTTCCGACGTAATTCATAAATATATAAAATATAAAAAACAGTTTAAAATGAACATGAACAGTTGTTTATGTTTATTTGATTGTAAGTTTGTTATTATTAAATGTATACATGAAAACATGATAAAACTTAATAAATTTAACTGGAAATTATTTATCAAGTCTAATTTGTATCCATTGTGGTAGGTATTACAAGATGTTAAGAATGATAAAAGCATGTATTTATTACAGAATTGTGAATACAAAGAATGCAACATATTATTATTATGGCGTTTTAGACATAAAAGGTAAATCACCCAAAATTATTTGCTATTAAGTATCAATTTTATGAGTTATTGATTTCAGATGTTATGTTTAGAAAAATATGAATGGAAAAATATGAAAATAATTACAAACCTTTTTCTTAGAGCCTCAGTACCTCTGCAGGTATTATGTCTGTAGGAATTGTGCTTGTTTATATTTACATAAAGATTACGTGATTTTTTGTTTAATATTAATTTTATCATAAATACCGGCACATTGTTGACTACTATTTTGTGAGAATTTTTTCATTTTCTTAATTATTTTCTCCACGCTTTGTGCGATGACAGAAATGATAAAATTCCAGATCAATGAGTCCGTCCCCAGGCGAGCAAATTACAGAAGTAACGTTTCCCCTTGAAGTACATAATACGAAATGAATTGTGATTAATGCTGCTGGAATTTTAATTCTTGGTAGGAGCTCTTTGGATATCTCAAATTGTACAATTTTCTCTCATAAAAAACTGGCAGCACACCCTAAGGAAGGTGTTGTAAGAGACTCCTTCTCGATTAATCAAAATTATAATTTCTCTCTTTCGGATGTTTCTGGAAGGAGCTCAGCTTTAACTTCAATTATATTTAGGTGTTTGAAAATGTTTGCAATAAATTACTAAGGTAATTTTGACAATATATTGTTAACAAATTGGTACGAAAAGCTCTGTACAGATTTTTGACAAATAAAACAGTAAGCGATTTTGTATTACGATATAACTCGATACATTTCGTTTTGCTTACACAGCTTTTTTATGCCCCATAAATCGAATAACGACATGTGAAAGCGGTGTCCTCTATCCAGTTCGGTTCTGAAAATTGTTTTCTTTCTCTAAACGTGATATAAAAACGACATAAAAACTAGGCAATAAAATATATTCCTTCCGACGTTCTTACGGGTCATATTGTGTATGAATCCATAAAGCAGCCGCAGTGACTGGGGTTTCATTTTATGGTATGATGGTATGATGGAACACGGTGTCCTACTTCCTGGATTTTGTAAAATTATGTGTATGTACCCTCTTCAGTTACTCGTACTTTATCCCAGTTTTAGCAACAGCTGAAGTTTAGTTACACTGTAATCCTTCTAAATTGTGTGTCTAGAATTTTAGTGATATAGGTACAGGAAGAACGTCTTTTTTTTAAGTAAATAAAAAGGCGTTTCAAAAAACGTCTGCATTTCTCGGCTGCACCATACACTAACACCATATCGACACGTTCGAGTAAATGCATTGTTTTCTCGATTCATTGTAAAACTGGTTTATGCACAAACTAAAAAATTAAGCAAGGTAAGAAATAAGAATCTCGTTTTTAATGTAATCGGCACGCTATTCTTATTTTTTACTTCTTTATAAAAATTAAACTGTCACTATCGTGGAATTACAAAATAAAAACTTTTGTCTGGATTCTTTCATATTTTAACACTGATGGGTCGATGGACGATGCTTAATATTTAATAATTAAGTGATTAATGAATTCAATACAAATACAAAATCAGTTGACTGCACAAATTTTTTGATAACACAATAAATAACACAGGGTCAGCCTTCATTTTCTTTGAATAAATGAACTTTAATTTAGAAAAAAAAAACGCGAAGGTAGAACTTTTTCGTATATGAGTTTTCAATTACAAATATCATCAGGAAGACGTAGTTTAATTTTTATAGGTTGTACACGCCACACCCTGTATATGTTTTGGTTATTCTAAAACATATCAACTTCAGTAACAGTCAATATGTTAAGTAAGGTCGGTATTTCGTATAGCTTTTGTTACTTTTTCTTATATCACATGGTCTAACACAAATAAATAGAATTATCCTCAAGGCATAATTGCTATTTTGTAATGTAATGCTCGGAGTCAATTATTCTAACGATCTTATTCGCCTGAAGTAATAGTAATGACTTAATTAATATGGAAATATGGTATTAACGAAAAGTGAATTAGTTTAGTTGCTCTGCCTGTAGCAAATACAAGTATTTTCACGGTGCGGTAAATTCTAAAATCAATTCTGCTGAAAAGTATCATCATTACGCTGAGCCAAAGAACGTGGCATTCACTCGGGTGCTTCCCGACTTCCGGTGGATCTCCCGAGCATTCAGCAAGCAAGTGTGTCGCCGACAAACACTACAGAGAGTCGGCTACTTCAGCTTTGCAGTGAATTTTGTAAACGTATACCATTATCCACTAGAATAACTCTAGAACTTAGCTATTTGCACATTGCAGCGCTAGAGAGGTCTGAAAACAGTTGAAGTTTGTTTGCTAGGTGAGATAAGCAGCAGAGAAAAAAAAATGGGTAGATACATTTATTTGGATTTCTCTAAGAAGTCAAATTGTAGATAGTGAGATCTCCAGGCTAGCGCACTTCTTTTATTTCGTATACTGTGTTATATTCAGAACTTATCTAAAAAAAATTTTGAATGTGCGGGGGACTCTTACAAATACAATTTTGTAAAAAAATCAAAGAGGGTAATTCGAAAATGGTTTTGAAAAATTAATGTAAACACTATCGCAATTACGATAATACTTAAATCGGATTTCAGTATTCGGAATCGCCTGAGGCCACGTGGTCGACTGACGCTAGAGACTACAGTATCCCAGCGATGTAAAGGTTGAAAATACTACAACTTCAATAATTTTTTTCTCGGAAACTATATGGACTTTACAAATTTTTTTTTACGATATTGACTCCATTTTCCATCTATTCCCAAATCGTTGTCAATCACCCTGTTTAGTGTAATACAACAATTTTAGTATTAGTGAGTTACAAAACGTACACAATTCAGTGTAGAACATATTTAATATTTGACATTTGTTTGTAAAATTGAGAACGCCTTGACTAAATCACGGTATGTAGATTCCGAAAAGACGTTTCTCCATATCGAGCGGTCGTAAATGAGAGCTGGTATGCGAAAGAATTAGAGCATGTTATTGTTTCAAGTTGTGCAGCTCCCGAACTGTTGGAAGTTCTCTGTTACGAGTAGTAACATCTGTAGATATTCAAAAGCTGGAAAATAAAATATTCCTTAGCTTCAGTTTGAGCTGACTTGGCACAACAATTTTAAGCAATTTCGTGAAATGAGAACGATAGAGAATTTTAATTTAGATGGGGTTCAATCTGCTCTGAAGTAACTCGTAGTTATAGATATCTACGCATTCCTGATTTCATTCTTTTAATATTTTTATCGATAAAAGAATTAAAATAGAGACAGATACAGATCCTTAATACAGTTGCTATTTTTCAAGGAAAATAAACAATTTCATTCAAGTACATTAATAATAAATAGTCTCTACAGAAAATGTTAGACATGGTAAAAGGGATCCTCATTTTGTAGCATTTACAATACAGATGGGCTATGGGCAGAAGTGGTTTCGATAATAAAAGACCGTTGGCACACCTGCAACCACATCGTATAAGGACCCTTTCGGCACAAATTGCTTTGTGAATGGAGTTTTTGCTCACAAATTATCTTTTTTTAATAAGTAAATGCCTCATTAATTGTCATTACTTATAGCTCGTACATTAAATCGTGGAAAGGTTTTTGTGTTATAGAAGTGTAGGTATAGGTATGCTACGAAGCAAAAATTAGTTTTTTTCAATAAAATCTTTTATATAGGGTAATAGTAAATTTCTAATAACTTATTAATAATTTCAGTAATATATAAACACTATTCCGTCTTCTGTTCATCCTTCTGCATTATTTCTTTCGTTATTTCGGGATTTAAATAGAAGGAAATTTCCTTAGCTTTCCCCTCGTCCTGGATCTACCCTTGACCAATATTGGAGAGTTACCAAATGCGTTGGTTCTATATATAGCAATGTGAAAACGATTGTTCGGATTTGAAAGCGATGAATTATTACAGCCAAGAAGCTTAAGAAAATCGACTTCACTTTTTATAAATTTGTACAGAGAAACAACAAATAATAGGTAATATTTATAACGCATTGACATATCAAATGTATCCAGCCTGGTGAACAACTGATCACTTAGACATCAAAACATATATTTGGCAAGTCGTTTCCGATGATTTCTCAGGTTTCTTTTATTGCTTGAGTTACAAATAACATAAATATGGAAATATATCCAAGATTAATCTAGAATCTAGAAAATGTTTATAAGGTGCATCTTAAAAGATTTTTAAAACACAGAGAATCATTAATGAACATCAGCATGGTTTCTTCATGATAGTATGTCCGGCAAAAAGTAAGTTGTTGCAATGTATTGTATACTGATTTTTACAAAGCATTTGATATATCCACAATATACTCTTAATGACAGCTTGTTGAGATGGATTAATAAATCTTACATTCTTAACAGAAATCACTGTGTAGAAATTAATAATTGCACATATTCATATGTTTCTGTCACTTCTGGTGTACCACAGGGATCTCAACTTCTTCTTTCGCATTTTATATATGGTACTGGATGATGTTTGTTTTCAATATCCTGACTTTTGCATTTATGCAAATGATTTGAAGATACAAACCAACCTTATGCCCTATCTGGTTTATATGATTACTGTGTAGTGTAACCTTTCTTAAATATAAATAACTGTCTCGGTATTACATTCTCTAGATAAGTATAAAAAATTATATTTTCCTATTCTATTAGTAACTTACTAAGTAAATGGAATCAGTTCTACAATAGATTTAGGTATTATATTAGACTGTCAGTTAATGTTTAACTTACAAATTTCTAAAGTTTCATGTCTTTTGTAGGCCGTAGCCTATGTACCCACTTTCACAACCCCTAGGCCTACTTTAATGTTCATTTCGGTTCATATTGTTGGTACTAAGGCCTCTACAAATCAACAGTTGACGTAATTCTGATTATTTTTTGACGAGATTTGGTCCTGTAGGTAATCATCCCTCGTAAAACAATATTATTGTTATAAAAGCAAAAAGTGAATTACGATGCGACTTAGACTTCCTCTGATGGTCTGACTAACACTCGCATCGGGTCGTAAATCTCGCAAAAAAAATGGATATTTTGTGTAGCGGATCTTTAATTTCTGTTTTATGTGTGATGTTTCTGGTGGAGTAGGTTTCATTACGATTTAAAGTGTAGTCGTAAAGCTCCACCCTACAGTAAAAGAATACATTCTGGTATATTTAGAGCAGTAGGAATACAGGCTAGTGAAACGATATGAGAGATTTACTAAAAATCCATGATCTACCGTAGGAGACACAGGTATAGATACCATTTGTGTATGAAATAAAAAGAAATAAAATTGAGACACGACTAGAGAATTTACAACTCGGAAAAATTGTAAAAAATTGTAGAAACTCGACGTAAAAACACTTAAAAAAATCTGTTTCGAAAATTTTGAACCTCTGGTCATAGCTTGAAAAAATATATATAAATGCGAAATTTCAAATAAAAACAATTCATACATTATTCATATTTTGAGTATAGCTATTCAGAAAATAGTTTCACGAGTGGGTAAATATAGAACGATCGTAATAATTTAGAGGGAAAAAAAGAAAATTATTACCTTGACTTTTATAAGTGGATATGGTAAATGAGCTTATAATAATCGAAAAAAATAAATAAATGCGTGAGCAGGGGTGGCGGAGGGTTGATTTGGGGGGTTGAAAAGTTGTGAAAAATTGTATCATTGGGATTTCTGGCGAAAATTAACGTCAAACAAAAAAGTATCCAATACAAAAGTTGTAGACCATGTAAAAATCTATAACTTTTGTAGAGATCACGTTTTAATATAACCTCAATATTTCCGAGAAAAATGCGAAAAACAGGTTTTTTCTTATATTTCGTTTTTTATTTCTCATTTCTGCAAAAATAATTTAATTTTGACAAAACTTGGTGAAAGTATACCTTTCTGTGTCTTAAATAACCACAATTTTTTTTAGATAAAAAAATCGAGAAGTTTCCGAGATATTCATTTTTTCTGGTCTGAAACATTTTTTTTTCAAAGAAAAATCATCGTACATAGTTCTGCCGGTCATTTGACATATACTTTTTGGTGAAATAAAAAAATCTGTAATCACAGTTCAAAAACAAGCTCAAAAATGTAAAAAAATAAAAAAATTGACTTGCAATAATGATTTTTTCAGTAATTGTTGATAATTTGTTTAAATTAAAAAAAATTCAAAAACTGTTTACACCATTCAATTCTACGGTAAAAATACAAAAATAATGTCATTGTTTGACCCAAAACTTTATTTTTGTACAGTATTCTATAAACATCCAAGTCGAATTACAAATGCACAAATGATAAATTACAATAGTAATATCATCTAATTAAGAATTAAAAGTGACTTTAGATTTTGTCATAAAAATAGCAGTGACGTAGGTATTTAAAAAAATTAACCTGATGATGGCCCCTCGAAGACGAAACGTCGGATTGCAAAAATGTTAACGCCATTGTATAGAGCGAAAGTGGCATTGTAAATATGCAATTTATTTTAAAATTTGTTTTCAAATAAAGCCAGAAAAAAAATTAAAATTTTGCAAAATTTCCGGTTTTTTCCGGATAACTCCGGAACTACACAGAATTTTAAAACTTTCTAAACGGTATATTGTTAGGTATAAAAAAACACAACTTTTTTCTAATCTGAGCCACCCCGTTTCCTAAATCCTTATAGCATCCATATCTTGGACACACTGTATATCTATGAATTCATCAAAATTAAAAAAAAAAATAAGTACACTAATCGATCCTACGAAAAAAATTTATAATTTATTTTATTTATTTACTATTTGACTTATGTTTATAGCAATAGGTACTATATAAAAATAAAGTTTAGGGTCAAACAATAAGACACAGTTTTTTTTTGTATTTTTTCCGTACAATGTGTAATCAGTTTTTGATTTTTTTTTAATTTAAACAAATTATCAACAATTACTGAAAAATTCATTATTGAGTCATTTTTTATTTTTTGCATTTTTGAGCATCTAAGTAGAATTTTTCTTTGAAAAAAGTGTTTCAGACCGGAAAAAATGAATATCTCGGAAACTTCTTGATTCTTTTAACTAAAAAAAATTGTGGTTATTGAAGACACAGAAAGGTATACTTTTACCAAGTTTCGTCAAAATTCAATTATTTTTGCGGAAATGAGTAATAAAAGACGAAAAATAAGAAGAAAACCTGTTTCGCATTTTTCTCAGAAATTTTGAGATTATCTTAAAAAGTGCTCTCTACAAAAGTTGTAGATTTTTCACCAGAAATCCCAATGATACAATTTTTCACAACTTTTCAACCCCCCAGATCAACCCTCCGCCACCCCTGCTCATGCATTTATTTTTTTAGGTTTATTATAAGCCGTTTTACCATTTCCACTTAAAAAAGTCCAGGAAACATTTTTTTTCTCCATGTGTAATTTGGTTGGACTAACTAATGATTCTGAAGAAGTATATTCGTCATTATTTGAAAACTTACTTTACTTGCAAGCCTTGCAACACATCTATTTTTTTATTTTTTAATAAAAGTGTGCCACCATAAAACTTCTCAACCTCTGATTAGCCCATTCACCTGACTTTGCCTCCCCGCTACCACGATAGGGCGCCTTGATTTATCTGGCACATCGGCCTTTAATTTCCGTTCAGAAGCACAACTAACTCAAACAGGAAGTTCGAAATTCGACAAGGATTTATGACGGAAATGCATTTCGTTCCCAGCTGTTTATCGCAGTACCCAGTTGAGTCACAGCAGTAGCTTTGGCGTCGCGTCATTGACAAAATTAGGAAACAAATTCGATATCGACTGGAGATAGAACATAAACACTCAGGCCGATCCAGCCTATCGGTTAGGGAGAGAGGTTTTCTCGCTATAAAAATCCAAAGAAAAAGTTGTTTAGGATTTGGGTCAATCAGAAATACAACAAGTAAATTATCGCAGATAACAATTATTCACACTTTTTTAAAATAGGTTTCTTAGTATTTATTTTTACGTCCAAGTTCTTGCTACAGTTGTTTAGACACTTTTATGGTGTGTTACTACACGTAACGAATGAGTTTCAAGTTTCGGGAACGTTAAAACAAGACGAATGAAGGGCTCGTGCAAGAACATTATCCATTATTTCATCGTCCGCAACTGGGAACGTGATAACAAAATAAACTGTCCTTTAATTTAAGTCGAACAGTTTCCTTGGTAGCGTAGTCATGTACCTCTGCACTGGGTGTCTTATTTATACTTGGATGCACCCGACTCGAAACTCATTAACCAGATTTTTTTATCCACAAATCTCTATAAGAATTACTACTTTATTTCATGTAATACCACTTTGTTTTCACAACAACTTATTTGCACAATATATGTTTTACAAAATTATATTTTCCAGTTCATTCACATATTAGGTTTAAAATCAATATTGTAAGTATAAAATGTACGTATAGATTTTCAGATGCTTTGCAAAGCTTTGCATAATTGCAATTATTCAAAAAACGTGGTCACAGTTTAAAATGACCCATTCCAGGCGACTACAATTTAAATGTGGGCAAAATCCAAAGAGGCTGATTGTCCGAACCTAAAGCTTCTCTCTATAGGACATCTGCGGACCTATCAACGAATGTGATTGAACGTCGACTTTGGTACTTTGTAGTTGAGTAACGCGAAACGGATCCTGGCTGCGATCCAAATTTATCGCTATTTGCTTTGCTTAAAGCATTCGCAGATCAAAAATTGCACATTCATTTATTATAAATACTATTTATCATTTATCCATATTCTAAAATCTCAGTGTGTTAAAATTCAGATGTCCTTAGTGACCACGAGTATCTCCATCACCATTGCGTTATGAGCCCAAGATTCGTCAATGTACATCAAATATCTTCAGAGATATTTAAGTAAAAAATATCTTTTTTTTTCTGAAATAGCTGGGTTTGGACTCTCGATTTATTGAGTTTTTTTTATCTAAAATAACTAAAGGACCACCAGTATCCTGCCCAAGCAAGTGTAAAGGCTGTAAATATAAATGATGGACTGGTGCATAGATGGAAATAAAAAAACACAGCGAACAATAATGAAACCTGTATAAAAGCCAAATACAAATTGTATACGACACGTTAAAAATAAACGACGGTCCTCAGAAACAAATGGGATGCTTTGTTAAAGCTACTCGCATTTTTCTCTTTTTTTTTTAATCCAAAAAGTGCTCCAGTTAATGAGCTTCACTAATTTAGTTGAAATTACTACTTGACAATGTTTTCACAAATACGAATAAGTTTTATAATTAAAGTAATCCTGCGAACTACCCTGCAGTTTTATGCGGTGAAATGTCGAGGATTTGTTAAGTTCTCTAAACGTATTATACTAATAGATAGTTCATAGTTAATTTTATTTCACTCAAGGTTTGCTTTCATGGGACTAAAAAATGAAAAGGAAGCGTTTTCAATACTATAAAAATGGTTAAATAAGAGAAATGATCATTAAAATTCAGGAAATGTATTATATCTTCTTGAACGTCGGCTTCGATTGAATACAAATTGCTTATTAGGGCTCTCACACTTAAAGAGAAGGAACAAATACATCTTGTTTCTGCTATGTCGATCTATCCATAAGCTTTATATGAAAAAAATGGGTTGTAGATAGGTACAAATCCATAACACTTACATTTTGTTGAAAAATGGCGAAGGACATTAAATATGAAAGGAAAAATATACTCTTCAGCCATATCTGTTGAATTAACAGATTCTCCAACTACAGTTTTCTAATTTGCCTTCGATTATAAATTCAAATTCTCGGTTACATCCTGATAAAGTCGGTCCACGTTCTCCAATTCCATTTAGTAGCGGAATTCTACCCGAGCAGTTGTAATAACATCGCTCCCGTTATTAATAGAAGTAATAAGAGCGGTGCCTAAATTATCTTTATTCTCGCTTTTGGAGAGTGGTGTTATATCGAAAATATTTCGGGACAGGTTTTACCACTCCCAGTACTAAATAGTATAAAAATACAGTAATAATTTTTTCAAGAACCCAGATGCTGCTGATAAACTCATTTCTTTATTAAAGTCGCTCAAAATTTTTAATACCAAAGTAATTACAGGCGTAAATAAGGCTGGCAGAACTGGGATCCGCACGATAACAAAGCAACAGTATACTAACGTAACGTGAGCGTGAAAAGCATTCTGGCACGTCATTGAATTGCGGTTCTCTCTGACAGCTGTACTCACAAACAACAAAATTTACACGATATAATTCTTTATTGTGTATTTTTTACTCTGTATCACGGAATACTGACTAAAATCAATTCTTGACTTGTGTGGCAGTCATTTAATAGGATCATTCATATTATCGAATAGATGGTTTTTATGTAGTTGGTCGAAATGGAACTACTGTGAGCAGAACGCCGACTTTTATAAATAACAAATAGACTATTTACGTTATTGGCAAGAAATTCTTAATTTTCAAGGAAATTTACTATATATTTTTCATTAAATTATTGATAGTAACTTCTAAAAAAACGCCCTAATGCTTATGGTCGATCAGAAGCGGGATACAAATACACACAAAAGTAATAACACGATTAACAAAGTTTTTGGGGCCTCGACCAGCACTTAAGTCCTATCATTCATACTAATGCAAAGTCGAAACAAAACTTAGAGCTTCGGCTGTGTAGTTTGATTACTTTTCTTCGGCTTATAATCTATTCTCATTACAGGGACCGCAAATGGCCAAAGTTTTTAGTCTGCTAGGCAATAAGCGTAATAACTCAAGTCTCCGTCGTAATTAATCCGACATTTGTGGCTTTCCGCGTTCCGCCGTTTAGGAATGCCTTGATGTGCATGCTGCGACTGTTAATTTTGGCGTATTGGGTGGATCAAATTCCGGGGGATGTTATTTAGGGACAATAAATACGCTCTAAGGGCGAGGCAGACGATACAGGACCATTATAATTTCGTTTCAAGGATAGTTCGCTGTTCTTGTATTAAATATATGACGCAAAAATGAAAAACTGGAAATGGTACAGCGTTGCCAGGTGTACGTTTTTTCGGGATATTTAAGAAAATTAATTTTTGATAGCAAATGCAGTTTATTAACATTTGTTCAAAAATATGTAGTTATATTTAAGTGAAAGTCGTGTTTATTTTATACTTATGTATAGTATTTATCTATTGTACTCATCCAGCATGAAGTAAAGTATAAAGTTGGTAGTTTAACGAGAGGTGACGGATGCAGAACAGGAATTTAGGACTATTCTATTACTAAATCTGACGTCATTGCAAAAATAGTAAACAAACTTTGGACCGGCGTAATAATTTAGCTCTAAAGATCGACACTAATTTAGCTGTCCTCTTGAAGGGTGTGTTAAAAGGTAAAATGAATGTGCTAATTTTACTGAAGAGTTGATATCACCGACTAACCTTTGTTCTTGCTGTAAATATTCTGCACAAAGATATCTGTTCTTTCCCATCGCGCACCAATTTGAACAGTGTGAATAAAAATGATCGATCGCTCTATGTCTTTATTAATTAGCATATCGAAATGAACAAGCGAGTAATAAATCCACACGGCGAGAACATCGCCTTCAAGCAACCCCCGCAAAATCCGTGTCTACTGCGATGGCACTTAATATCGCAGCCAAAATTCATTGGGTATTAAACCGCCCCAGCAATTAGCTTTTGTCATCTTCCGGATAGCACCGATATAATAGAGGCGTGAATTTCCCTTTCCTTCGATTCGTAATTATTATTTTTCCAAGAGCTTACTTCGTTTTCATCGAAAATTAATTGACAGGAAATGGTATGCTGAGTTAATTTGTGACTAACGATTTATTAACATTTCAACATCTTTATTGGGTCATTTTGTTAAAGATAAGCAACATTAAATATCAAGCAAGGTTGAATCTTTACCGGACACGACAATCGTTAAGCAAAGACATATCTGTTCTATATTCCACGTATGTAGCGATTATATAGTACATTAGATACTTAGTGAGGGGTAAATCGTATGTAGCTTGGTTACGATTTACTTCGGGACTTCTAGCCAAAATTTAACCATATCCAAATGAGATGCATTTAATATTAACAGTTAAGAAATTTTAATCAAAGTGTCTGTATTGCACGGCGTGATCGTCGATATATTTCGACAAACCCGTTTATTTTAAACATTTATGTAGAACTCTGGGAAGCGTTATATGAAATATACAGGTTCATTTAGTTGTTATTTAAGTATACTTTTTAAAATGACTTAAAAATCCCAGGAAATAAAGCAAAATTTCCTATTTCCCCAATTCTAAAAAAATCTCACCTTAGAGAAATTGCCATACATATCGGAATACCGAAGTAGGAATTGTAAAGTAGTGACATCTATTACAGAAAAGGTAAACGATGAAAACAAAGATGACCACCGGTCGCTGAATTACAAGTGGAAGTGGATCTTATTTGTGGAAGGGCGAAACGGGCGGTGACTATGAGACGCCTCCATTATAGCCATCCTTCTCTATCGCACGGATTTCTATGACTTACTTTATCGCTCTCACGTAACTGCCGATGAACCTTGGGGACTTTCCGTACCTGTATGTATCAGTTGCGTGAGGTTTAATTATTTTTCATTTATGGAGATTATTGACCGTTAATTTTGCCATTTCTGTTTGTTACTACTTACTTTGCAAAAATAAGAAAAAAGAAAAATGGAGTTTCTCGCTACCGGTTATATATTTTGCCCCCAATCTTGAAAGCAGAATACATAAGCCGAATTAATCAACCGGTGGTAGCTGATTTTTTGTTCCTCGATCCAAACTCGAGTTCCGTTTCTGCTTTGCACATTACGCGGCGTGGCTGTCGCAATATATCATTTGGAGGTACATTCCCGCAGATATTATGGAATACAATATGGCCCCTGCCTGATTGCTGCGCTTCTCTTTGGTTGCCGATTGTAGGCCGTATATCACCAGCCAAAAACTAACCGTTTACAAAATGCACGGCAGCGATGTTTTCTAATAGGATACTATCCTTCAGGACCGTCTCTTTTATTGTAATACATACAAACAATATCATTAGAGGTGGTATAGTTGCTATAGCTATATGTGGATACATTCCTTTTGCATTTGTTTACAGAAAATATAAATCTTTTGTCTGTCGACTGCTCTTTTATGAGCCCATCGCACAAACGCTTCTAATACGTGTTAAGTACAATTTAGGTAGGGGTTGAACAACTTAAAGTCCCATCCTCTTATCGTCGACTTCCACGCATTCCTAGCGGTTCTGTGACCGAAATTTCACACCGCAGTAAAGCGGATTTTTTGCAGATACCTACGGATTACTACACTTCTCCTGTAGGCCATCAATTGCACAAGTTCGTCCCAGAGATAGACCAGGAGAAGGAGAAAGTGGAAGAGGACACATTAATTAAAAGGCATCGCGTAAATATTCTCACTGGGAAAGGAATTTGCGCGAAATGTGACTCCTGGGATTCGTGAAAAATTATGGGTGCGAGTTTTTCAGGGAAATGGTAAGTTTTGACAAACAAAAACAATAAAATCAGTAATAAAAGTGATGTTTCATCTAATATTCTAATAACTGTTAAAACAAATCAAATTTAAAATAGAAATTTATCGGTTTACATTAAATGTAAGGTTAATTTTCTGTAAAAGTTTGAACAATTGACATTTGCGTTACTAGTTTCGAGACCCACTCTTAGATGTCAATATTTCTGCTTCACTGAAGGTAGTTCAATGCACTATAAAAGCTACAAACTTGAAACTTAATAGACTAACAAATCTCAACCGAATACACTCGATGAGATGACAGTTAATTTACACCATAAAGGAGGTAAGTATTATTTACTAGTCGAGACGTTACGACAGAGTCCGAGCAGAATGTGCAGAATACAACGCTATTGAGGTGATAGAAGTTTTCCACCTGCATTAGTCCGATCAAAATAGACATTTCAAATAACGAAAATTCCGACAGAGCTAAATTTTGGTGGAGACCTTGGATACACCATTAGAAATAAAGTGTCAAAAGTTCCCTTCGATCCCATGTGTGTTAAAAATGTTATTCGGGGTCAAAAGTCAAAATTTGAGGTTTTTTGGATTTTTTTCGAAAACGATATGTTTCATCAAAAAAGTAGCCCCGACAAAAATTATAGATATTAAAATTATCTACAAAAATGGTCCATTTACTTTTTTGTATGAATTCCTGAAATAATCGCGATACTTTGACATGTTTTTTTAACGTGGTTTCCTTGGTAGGCCTACTCCACGAACTGTTATGACGGAATTTTCAGGGACAATACTCTTTTAACTGTATGATGATTATTGATATTGAAATTGGTTATTGACTTTAACTGTAGTTCTGATTTCTTTTGATATTTTAATCTGATTCATACTCTTCAAAGTCAACATCAACAGTCATGTCTTCTTCGATTTCTTCTTCTTCTTCCTCTTCTTCTTGCTGTTTATAAATTGTTCAAATGAAGATGAATCAGCTGTCTCTTCATCGAAATCACATGGATCTTCGTCTGTTGTATTCAAATGGATATTTGAGCAAGACTGGCTTTGGCAATTAGTACACGCTGGAGAACACAGTAACCCTACTCTTCTACAGCCACATTTAGCACTACAACCTTTTTTGCAATTGCAAAAAATAGTGTTTAGGAGTTTTTTAAGTATTATCTGTTAATTTCCAACCCCAATCTTCTGGGTTCAGTTGATTGCCTAGCCATGCCTGAACTTGATAGTATATTCGATACAAGTGTTTATTAGCAGAAGCTGATGTTGGAGGAAGATAAGATAGTTGTACTTGTTTCTTGTTTCGTGTATTTTTTACAGAAGTTAAATATCTATATTTATCTATACAATCAATTTTTTTGGGGGCTCCTTTACAGCAAGGAGAAAGCGAATTCCTTTTGTGATTATTGTTTGAGGTGAGGAATCAATTTCTGCAATCAATCAAATCTTTTTTCCAAATAATTTTAATACTGATGTTTTACCCCTTCTGAACATTGCTGTAGTATCACAGCCGGTTATCGCATGTAAAAATAAGATATTATGGTTTTGGCATTTTATTTAACATATTAACTTGAAGAATATATTTCTGTTCGCTGTTGAGCCTTTCCAGGTTTTAAAAAGTATATAATTTTATCAATTGCAGTCCTTGCAGTGAGTAGTATTAATAAGTCAACATCTTCACCAATTACAATAGTTGTATTTGTTGCATTAAATTGTTCTGTTGCTGTTTCAATTATAAGGACATCTGCGTCACTTTGACTAAGGGACTGAGTTTCTTTTGAGTGTATATTCTCAGAATAGTGTAATTTATACATATAATAGACACAAATAGGCATTTTTACTTGCATTAAGTGCCTGGCTATGTATATACGTTGCATATATGTGCATATCATGTAGAACGTGATTCCTTCAACTTTTAGAATCGCGATATCTCAGGAATGATGGATCTTAGAAAAATAGTATAAGAACCATTTTTGTAGATAATTTTCAGATCTATAATTTTTATCAGAGCTACTTTTCTGATAAAACTTACCGTTTTCGAAACAAATCCAAAAAACTTCAAATTTTGTCCTTTGACTCCGAATAACTTTTTTAGCACACATGGGATTGGTGGAGACTTTTGACACTTTATTTCTAATGGTGTACTCAAGGTCTCTACCAAAATTTAGCTCTGTCTGAATTTTTGTTATTTGACCACTATTTTTATGACTAATTTGACCGGACTACATGAACTTTATCCAGGTTATAACTAACTATATGGACTTGTTAGAAATATGCTGTTCATTTATTTCAACAGACGTTTAATCTGGAATTGGATTGGAAGGAATGAATCATCAAAAAAGTTCCTTTGTTTTTCACCCATGTGTAAAATTAAATCCCAGTTTTGGTTGGCATAACGTTACAGAACAAAAATTACTGATCAGGGGGAAGTTAAATTGAGAAACTTTTGTATTATTTTTAATTGATTTCACAGTTCTGTGCTTTTCAGGTATAATCTATTCGTTGAGTGTTCAACTAATATTAAAGTTAGTACATACACATCAGTGTTATAAAAAATAAATTAAACTGTTGTCTACAGATTCCTTGGGCAAAAATGATGGTACTTTCCTTATTACATTCTTCATATTCATGAAATCTAGCATCAACTTTGTCTATAGCTACTTTTTTAAGTCTATTTCACAGACTTTTGCTATTTTTAAGACGTTTTTCCGCAGGAACAATATCTTCTCCTTTCTTTGACAGAAAAACTTTGCTTAAAGCTGCGTAACAACTTTCTTGAACACTAATTGATTGTTTTTAATCGATTCTGACAAACAAGTCCGGAATGCAATTTTGATCCGAAGCCTTCGTAGAGGGAGATAAGTTGCCACCTTATAAACGTCTGCTTGATAGACCGGCCGCAAAAGTAGGTCTAATGAAGAGAAATGTTCCGAATAACAAAGCGCCAGATGAAAGGGCGGCTCTAAAAATATTCCCTTCTTTCTCTGGAAACACGCATGGACGCGGGAAATGAAAGAAAAACCTCCGCTGCGAAAGCTTACGCCCGCTGCGTATAGGCAGCATCAACAAAGCACTGACGTAATTCTTCATCGATCTCGTGGGGAGAGTGGCAACAATACGTCTTAAGTGACTAAGGAAAAACTCCAGTTAACCGTTGCCAATCATTCCCGAAGTTCCGCAGAGGTCCCCAAAAGTAAACTAGTTTTAAATATGGTTTTGAAATGCTAAATGACACTCGAGTCAGTACTGACAAGAAATTTGTATATTGTGTATTGTTTATTATCAGGAAGAAAAAAAATAGAGACATAAGTAGAAAAATATTGCCGCTGTTATACGAAGCAACATAAAGTCAATATAATAATTGTAGATTAGGTGATTTTGGAAATTAGCCTAACAGAAAAATCGGTTTCCAATAAATCTCCTTCTTTACGTTTATTTCAAAGTTCAAAACTTCAGAAAAATGATGTAGCATCTGGTCTCTTCGCGATTATTCATGTGTACAACCAGGATTAACGCAAGAAAATTTGCATTTATATTACTACAATCAAAAACACTTCGCCACATATTTTCGCGTATACATAATTCATGTACATACGCAGTACCACAGCGTGTTGGTTTGCGACTGTAATTTCGTTTACTTTTTGTTCTGTGGTATTAGCAGAAAATTTGAATATGAATAATTGAACGTAACTATTTAAAAATACATCTATAAATTACGATATTTTGCTTATATAGATCTGTTAAAAGGAGAGAACATATTATTATGTTTTTGGTGAATTTTTTTAATGTTTAAATTATGGTTAATTATTATTTGTTGTTTGTTGTTGTTAATTATTATTTGTTTTTGTTAATTATTTATTGATTGGATGTCATTTGATGAATTTGTTAATATGTAATAAGTTAACATGAGAACAAATCATAACAATATATACTTTAAACAAACTTCTATAAAATTAATTTTACAGTTTTATCAAAGACGCTGAAAATACTTACCACAGCAAAATTCCTTTAGAGTAATCACAGTCTTTCTTTGAAATTTACTGCGCACGAGCTGTCAGCAGCCGCTGAAAAAGTTCTGTTTGATGCACCAGCTGAATGAAATAGCTGTCCGGTTATACAGCTAGAAATTATTTATCCATTTCGATGCATACACAATTTAAAAGCTTTCATAGTGGTTCGATTTTTATGTAAATTACAGTCATTACTTGAGGTGATTCGAATTTAGAGTCCATTTCGTTGCTTACGTCAATAATAAATTGCCTTCATTAGATAAAGTTTGTACTTTTTTTGTTAATAATAAATATTTTCTCTTTATTGCCAGTCGAAATTAACAGCAAAAATAATGAAACAAGAGATACATTTATCGTTTTAGTTCCCAGAAAGTCGTGTCCTAACATTCTCCTCTAAATCTAGAACGATGCCATTTGAATACTTTTCTTTTGCCTTCAAACATAATGGGGTGGAAATGAATATCTGATGTATAAATCCAAAGTTGTTTAATAAATGTGCTACTTACCCACTGTTGTACATAAATGTTTTATCAAATTGGTTGGCTAAGTTTCTGCAGGAATTATTTGTTGTTAGTGCTAGTACACGATCAATAAATATTAAGTATTTAATTTTGTTATTTTTAAATTTTTTTTAATATCAAACGACAATATTTTAGCAACTGCATAGATCACAAAAAACTGCAAAATCTGTGTTTTGAATTAACCAATGAGACAATGCCATAAAAATTTAAAGATTTATTGTCCTTGGACGAATTTTACATTAAAAAAAAAAATGTATAAATAAAAAAGGCGCGACCCACAAAACGTAATGTTAAGAATTGTGTATAAATAAGTAAATGTCTTTAGATTTCTGCGCTTGCTGTGTCCGGACCAATATCGGAATTCCTCCTTAGGAAAGTGTAGTCCTTCGCGTTCGGCAATCCGTGAACTACGCATGCGCTCAAGGCGGATCGACTGACGTTCATTGAAGCTGCGTCGTACCATTCGTTGCTTTCGTTGTCGTAGTATTCCACGTAATTAATCGTGGTCGATCCTAGATAACAAATGATTTGTCTATAATTAAATTAAGCAAAATTAATGCCTAGAATGATCAAGGAGCAAATTGAAACTCCTGAGGGTTTCCAGTATTATACAATGGATGATGTTGATAACTGAGACAAAATCATTGCAGTTTTATTACAATGTGGATCCATATTAACCACCACCAGTGTTTGTTGTATACTTATGATGTATCAAGGTAAAGAGCAATAGAGAGGAATGTCAGAAATGACTGGAGATCATGAAGCAGCTCAAATTCTAGTACAACCAAAGAGTCATCAGTCTTTGGCTATTGGAATTCTTGCAGCATTTCTCGTGGTCAACAATAATGTAGGTGGTTTATACTTAGGGTGGTGCCACACAACTTCAAATCGGTTTACATTGAGCCAAATAGTTTCATAGCGAGATATGTTAAAAGTAAAATGTTTGATTCATTCCAAGAGTTACTAAAGAGGGTTATAGAAAACCAACGAATTGTTGCTAAAGACAATAAACTCATACAAAATCAAATCCTGACTGGTATGGAGATGTTATAGTTAGGTTAGGGACTAGAGAGTTAAAGCAAGGTGATCCTAACGTGGGTACCAAGGCATGAGGATGATTGCGGCAACGAGAAGACTAATAACTTAGCCAGAGGAGACTCAACTACAGGGGTTTGAACCCTCCTAATTGATTGATTTACATTAATTACGACAGTAATGTAAAAATAATCGAAAAACGAGGCTCAAAAGTGATGGGAAGAAACCACCGAAGAGATGCAAGCCTAGAAGTTCTTAAAAAGACTATTGACGGGTTTGGCAGCTAATATAATAAATCAGAACCACATGTCAATAAGGATAACAGTAGAGCTGTTATTTGGACATTGCAGACACAGTAATATGAGTCTGAGTGTTGAAGAGAATGTGAACCAGCCACTGGAAGAGCTGTGGCACCTAATTAGAAAGCTAAAGTTAAGTGAAAGCGAGGATGACCACAAATTACAACCATACTTAAAAAATATAGTATACAACTTTATATGAGTTCCAGTAGCTTTATTTCTTCTTTTCCCAGCAGTTGTTTCAAAGAGTGTGCCTCTAAAATCAAAATCTTCTAATATAGTAAAATTTGATGCATCTAAATATCACCCTTTCATCCAGAACCTTCTATCTTAAACCATAAAGAATCATGAAGAACTATTATTTACTTAAATTCTTACCTTTTACCGTTCATTGATATTTGTAGTCTGTGGTATGTACTACCCTCCTTACCTGACACAAATCTGTCATTAAATCCTCCAATAACGAAAATATAGTCGTCCAAAATGACCGTGGCAAAGTTACTCCTTGGTGTTAACATTTCAGATATCTCAATCCACCCCGTCGATATATCCGGGGTGTATTTCTCGCCAGTGGCCAAACGGGTGTAACCGTTGAAACCGCCTATCGCATACAGGGTGTTGTCGAACGCCACGAGCGACACGCCGGACCTGGGGGACATCATCTCGGGAATATAGGACCACTGCTTCGTCGTCGTGTCATAGACTTCCGCGGAACTCATGACCACTTGCCCATTAAATCCTAAATTGTATACATTTCTTTTTAATATTAATAATATTGATTTCCATAATATAACATTAAAATAAATTATTTGAATAGAATCGAAAACTTCAATAGACCACACATTTATATGAAGTTTTCTTCTACGTGTTGTTTTGCAACACCCTGTATAATAAAAGCGTTCTCTACTGACCGCCTACGATGTATATCTTGTCGTGCACCGCGGCGGCGCTGGCGTCGGACCTCTGTTTCTGCATGGGTGCGATCAGCTCCCACTGGTTCCTCTCTGGGTCGTATCTCTCTGCGGAGTTCATCCTCGTGCGGCCGTTGTATCCCCCCATGGCGTAGATCGCCCCGTCCTGCACCACCACGCTCACATAACACCTGGGGTAGTACATGCAAGATCGCTCGCTCCACTGGTGCGCCAGGGGGTCGAAGCAGCGCACCGTGTTGAAGTAGTCATTGCCGTCGAAGCCACCTGGGGGAGTTGGGAGGTATAGGGATAAGCCGGGGAAGGGTTGGTATTGGGAAAGAATGGGGTGGCAATGCAAAATAATTACGAAAATCATTTAGAAGGTATATAGGGGTATTCGGGTGGTAATAGATCATGTTGCTGCTAAAGATGTCAAAAGAAACGTTGTTTGTTCTACTTTTCTTTGTATTTGGACTCCAGAAACTGAACCTACCATGGGAAATGTTCCATCACCTTTCAGTTTTTCTTTAATTGCCATGAAACTATCCCTAAAACCTTAAAATCAACCAAACCTGCATTCAGGAGGATTTCCTTTGGACACAACCGAGTCGAGACTCATTGCATACTTTGGGTATTAAAAGACTCAATCAACTCTTGCAATAAGTTTCAGACGAACATCAGAAAACCACCTCGAAAACTAAAAATCCAGGAAAATTCTACATTCCACGGATTCAAATCACAAACTCAAACGACAAATTTAGAGTCTCGAGACAGAGAAATTAAGTGTAGTTCTTCATGAGTTTCAGGAACCCCCGAAGCTTCAAAGTTCGTTACAATTGAACATTTAATGGATTTCTCTCTGAAAGAGGCTCTACAAAGGAATCTATCTGCAATAATGGTATATGTGAAATATCTAAAGACAGTTGCGTATGAATAGAGAAAATCTACTCCGTTGCAAAACTACTATAGATGATCCGAACATAAAAGAGAGAAAAGGAAAAAGAGTAAGTAAAATTCATTGATTGATTACGCAGAGATTTCATGTAGGTTTGATTGCAGATAGACTCTTTTGTCTGGTTGCATTCAAAGACAAACCCAGTAAATGTAAAGTTGTAGCAAATTTTGGAGGAGGAACCCAGATAGTGCGAAGTTTTGGCTGCTTTTCGGATTTTAAGGTTTTGGCAGAAATACTGAAGAGAGAGTATTTCGTACAGCAGATCTGGAGCTCCAAATAAGCGAAATGTATATACTACCTTTTTAATTCAATATGTGCTTTTGATAAAAGATATTCTTCTACATGAAAGAACTGTTTACTCGTTGCATCTATCTATGAAGAAGTTTTATGTTTCTCAACGAACCTATCATGTAAATAAGCCCATTGAGGGTGCACAGCCCGTGATAAGCCCTTGGAGAAGAGTCCGTGTCGACGGAAAACAACCATCTGTCCGCCCTGCTGTCATAGGTCTCCAAGAAATTGGTGGGACTGCCAGCACTCCATCCTCCAACAGCGAACAAGACGGTATAGGGAACTCTTGGTCTGAACAGGTAGTTGTTGATGTAGTCCACGTCGTCTTCCCGACCTAAGCCACCTAGAACGGCTAGGACGTCCAGGATGTATTCCTTGCACAGTACATCTTCTTCAATGAGAAGGCAATTGGATATTTGTTGGACGCTGTCGTAGGATAGTGTTCCCAATCTGAATTCAATAATAAATTATTTATACGTCTGATGTTACTGGTAATGTATTTTTGATACTGAGGTTGCGACAAGAGATTTATGCTTCACAAATAGTGTTACAAGCAAAGCGGATGCACTAAAAGGTTACCTTACCTTACGCATTTCAACAAATCGTACAACTTCGTCTTCCTCTTCACCGGAGAATAGTTTATCCACATCTTGATGGCATCGAAGACGGTTTCTTCAGTTTTGACGTTCAGTTCATCGTCTTTCAGAATTTCCTCCAGGTGCTGGGCCGTAATCTGATAGAACTCGTAACTGTCCTTCAGCAACCTCGTGAAGTTGTGTCTAATGAATAACCTGCCACGTTGTTCCAAGTCTTTGCAGAAGTACTGATTGGCGAATTTTAGTATTTCCAGACAATTCGCAGGGCACAACTCTTCCATCAGGTAGCTGCAGCACAGTTGCACCACGTCTAATATTTGGTATTGGTCGGCGTACTTCAACAGATCTTTGACGTTTTTCTTGTCGATGGTACAGGTACCCGTGTAGGCGTAATCGAGAAGCACCTTGAAGATGTCAGCGGAGATGTCCATCTTAGCTTCTGTGGCTTCCGCCTGGTCTCTGTTAATGGAGTTGGTGAACAAAGCTTTGAAATAGGGACTCACTACTGCTAGTATAGCTCTGTGGATTTTAAAGACGGTACCATCGTTGCATTTGACCACGCCGTCGCACAGCTGATTTTTCGCTCTTAGTTCCTTCCAGACCGGAGGAAACTCAAAGGTACTTACCTGTTGAAAAGTGGGGAAAGTTACAAATTTATTGACAAACAAACATTATTTGCCTGTGATGGGGAACAGACGCACTTCTTGCACGAAGCGGCGTTGGTTTTTCGTCTCTTCTTCGCGTTTTTGCTGCAACCGCTGGACGTAATTTCATCCGGTTTGTTTCTGGATGGGACTTTTCTAAGTTTCATTGTAAATTCCATGGTAAAAACGTGTTAAAACTGTAATAAAATGTGGTTCAACGCCTGTAAAGTATCACAATTTTCAAGTGACATCTATTCACCTTTCGATTTCCATGAAAACCAAACATATGTCAACTTAACTTGTAGTTCACTCTCTCAAGAGATGCAAGACTTACTTCAGTTACAACAGGAGCGTGCGTGGTATTTTACGAAGAAATAATGCCCTCAGGTAGCAATAATTTCGGTCGATACGAAAAAAATTAATATGATAACAAAATAATAAAGTTCTTCACTTAGAAGATTCCTTTCAGACAAGCAGTTATCACTTGACCTATTAATATGTTGCAGATGTATATTATTGATTGAATTTAGGTGTTGGCTTGAAATTTCTTTTTATTGTAGTAAATGTAGGCAGCAGGATTTCGTGTCCCTTTACTCAGTTAAGTTTTTTTGGTGTCATTTATGAATGATTAATGGACGCACATATCCTGATATATGAATAGTTGATATAGAAAAATGAACCGTCTTCTGATCGCGACGTAACTAAGGTTAATGAATATAAATTAAAGTAACTCACAATGCAATTTCTCATCCAGGTTTCCTCTGGACGTTACTGACAGTGCTCGGATGAACTCCTCGAATTCTATGGAACCATCCTGAAAATTATTTACCAATTAATAAATATTTTAATACTTAAACGATTTAATGTTAAATTGTACCACATATGTAAATAAATGTTATTACTATTTAATGTTGTCGAATTCTTGTTATTTTTTCGCTATTTTCAAGTATCTGGTTGCAAAAATACAGGGCGAGTCGTTAGCCTTGTTGCTTGTTAGAAATTCAAGAGAAAAATGTTATATAGACAGATTTTCTTTGGAGTCTGACTTATTACATCATTTTCTTTCTATTCTATCGCCAATCACCCTGAATAATAGTATTTTAAAGTGTAAAATACTATTTTTGAGACAATTGCTAAAGTGAAATGTGCTCATAAAGAGCTTCCTTTGTCCTGTTTCCAAAACATTGGATAGTTCAAATCGTTACTAAAGCAATGAAAATTCAATATCGGTTTATTTTTAAGCAATATGCGCCTAGCATGTGTTCTCTTGGGAAGAGATGAGATTGCCAGTGCATATGGGAATCATGGACGTAGGGAGGAAGCGGGTAAATATGCAAATTTACAGGCGATTTTTTATTATTGGTTTTTCTTTCTAGGATGAAAATAATTTGCAAATTATATTAACGAAATAAGTACTCAAAATTGGAAAGTATGTAAAACATACCGAAATATGAGAAAAATCTTAATAGAGTTTTTGTCAGTGGCGGCCCCTAAGGGAGATACAGCCCCTTGAAGGGGTAACTCAGGAAACAGTTTTTATTGCAACTTCAAAACGGTTTAATATTAATTCGCGAAATTTTGGGGTTGTATTACTATTTATATGCTTAATAATAGGCATAATATACAAATCAAAATTTGCTACAGGGGCGTAAGAAAATGCGGGACTATGGGGCAAATTTTACAATTTTTTTTTGTACGCCATTTTCTCTACTTCCTGAACCGAAAATATGAAAATTGATCATATTTTGCATAAAAAGGCACTCTTGTTAGATTTTAATACCATGAGCCGTTTTGTAGTAAAATCTATTTCAATAATTCAGTACATGCTCAAAAATTCCTGCTGAAAATACATGTATCGAATTGTGCCATGAGAAAATTACTATTTATGACACTTAACAGATGTGTCAAGTATAATGTCAATTAATGATTAGATCACCTACCCAATATTCCAATCTAAGAAATTTGAATTTAGATATTGTAATAAACATGGAATAAACTAAATTATTATAGGGCTACTAATTTAGATAGCAGGTGTGAACTAATTCGAAAAGGTAAACGTAAAAAACATAAATAAGCTCCGCGCGGTTTGCATCGGCGAATTTAGGCGAAGATATTGCACAGAAAAATGGGGGGGGGGGTACCTTTTTTGTGCAGCTGTAAATTCATCTGAAGCACGTCGATTAGTTGAAAATGTAGACGAGACTCCTTGAACATAATTTTTCCTAGACTGTGTCTGGGCCAAGTTCAACTGGCTGAATTATAATGTCGAAAATGATTTATCTAGCGACGGAGCCTAGCTTTAGAATCGATAAAACTAATGCACTCTGGAAACTCTGGAAAAATATAGTGTCGTTCTTTTCAGGAATCTTGGGAGTCGAGTCAGTCAGGGATTTATTTAGAAATACAGTCAAATTGAGTCTTAGATGTAGTGTAAAGCATTGACGACATTAAATTTATAAAAACTAAACGAGCAAATACTGATATTTTACAAGTGGCAAGATATTTGTATTACAGAAGATATTTATGTTCTTTTTTGTAGCAAACACCTTGGATTCCAAATGCTTGTTATGCTTTAAATGTTCGGTAGATTTTACAGGAGTGGCCAGCCGGTTTGTCTGACCTTAATCCATTAGTTTTTTTTCACGGGGAGTTTGAAACCTAATACATTCCAACTTAAAATCATGCTTGATGTGTTTTAGCGAGTTTTTAGAACATGTTTAAATAATTAATAGAAAAAAAACTGATATATTTACATTCTCAAATAATTCAATCATTCAGAGAAATATCCTATATCCTTGCTTTCACCTTTGACAAAGTCTAAAAAGGTAAAAACAGCTGCTATAGGTATATTTTTGTTTCCACATTTTACTGATTAATATTTAAAAGAAATTCTACAAGAAAAAAACGAGTTGTCACACTAGTTTCTTATTGCTTATATGTGTCAGAAAAATCCTAGCGTATATTGCGTCGTATTATAGCTGTCAAGAAAATGGGACATTCATATCAATCATATCACAGGAATAGGTTTTCTGCCAAAGTTATTTTTAGAACTTACTAAGTATATTAAATATTAAATTAAGCTTATTTTTCCGTTATAAAAACTTAGTTTAATGAATTAAAATGAAAATGACTCTTTAAAAAGTTGGTGAACTTTGTACTGTAAATTTATACAGTTTTGCCCTAGTCCTAGTCAAAAATTCTTCAATATGTGCTCTTTCCAATACTGCAGCTTTTTTTACTTTGTATCCTCTTAATTCACTCTTTAAATAAGCAGTAAGCTTGTTATATTTAAACACTTATAAACACTTATACAATAAATAACTATTCTGTGTAAGGAAATTACTTAAAGTACGATGTTTTCCGGGCTGTTTTGCCTGTTCATTATCAGTTATAGACTTACAATGCACTTGCTTAGACTTTGATAGGAATCTGTGACCTACCCTGTTGTTCTCGGGCTAGGGCCCAGATATTGAATTCGGTTCTTGTCCTTGGTTCTTAGGTTGTCTCAGTCAATGTAGGTCTTCTGAGACGTTTCGCAATGGCCTCTCTAATTAGCCACAAGTTTATTTCTATAGTGATTTTCAATGGAAAATAACTCTTGAAACATGTAGTTTATTTTATAATTTACTAAGGTTAGATGACGGATTTTGGAGGCGATGTATGTGCCTAATTTAAAATACATATTTTAATACTCTGTTTCATCATTCGCGATATCATTCTTAATTAAAGATCGGATTTTTCGTCAATTTCTATTCGTCGCATCCAATTCGAATCCTGACGTGAAATCAGAGGGTCATGCGTCCTTAAAAAGGAGGTCGTCCTAATTGAGATATCATTCCGGACGCTTTTGGGGATTATACGCTACAGCTAAACGTGACACTGTCTATTAGCGGTCAAATAGAGTTCTGCGCGATTACACACCGCTTTCTAACAAAGGGCGATCCCAGGACGATCTCCTGGGGTGTGCGTCATCGATAATGGCTCCGTGAAGCGATACACGGTCCGTAAAAATAGACTGATTGACCTGGTTCGACTCTTGGGCTAATCGCGATGATTCGCCCAGTGCGAACGGTGTTAGTGGAGCTTGAAATATCCCAATACACGGATGAATCCAGTATAAACAGTGGTTCTATTTAGAAAAAGAAAAAGGAAGCTCTTTAGGCTTAAAAGGGCTTATTCGCTCTATAAGATGTTGTCTGAAAAAAAAAAATGGCTGCTTAGAATCCTGGCCAAAATCTTTTCCCCTTAACTAGAATTTTGGTGTTTCTTTGTGGTGCTGTCTTCAATGTCCTCTAGCTTATTATTTGTTAGATGACATTTGTGTTAAGTAATCCCATGCTATTTTGTTTCCTCTAAATCCTCAGCTTACGTCATGCAATGCCTCATCCAAGATGTCGACTGAGCCTTATTTTTGCCCTAGAGTTCCTCTGGATTTAGAAGGGGCATTTAAAAAGAGAAGAATACCATTTCCTTCCAGTTTTATGGTGAATGTTATGCATGTTGCATGCATTTTAAGTATCATGTTAATACACACACTGTGGTTGCCGGAAAAGGACTACAGCAGATTGGCGCTGAATACGCGAGCGACTCCACAAGGGGATACTCCACTTCACTACACTTTGTTTTCAATAAAAATATTTTTATTTTACCGCTGAGAGAGAGTTTCGTTTTGCTGCATACGGAAACCAATCCTCACTTGGATGTTCTCCGCTGAATATGCTGCAGAATCTTTCTACGTTGTTATATCCTTGAGATCATCTGATAAATATGTCTGAACACTTTGGCTTTAGAGTTGTTGAGTCCAGGACCTTCTTCTCTAAGATTCCCCTTTATAAATATTGACTAGAAATGGAAGTGACGGTTAATCCACAAGTGTTCCTTCAAATTGTTTGATACAGAAGTCACTGCGTCTATTGCACAACGTTCCTAACTAAAGAACTCAGAGTACCATTTTTAAGGGACTTATACAGTCGCAAACTAATATTTATATCTTCTCTTCTATCAAAGCCCTTTTTTCCATTTTTTTCTAATATTCTCCTTCTCATCAAGAAAACATCCTGTGTAGTTGATTTTGTGTAAAGTTGCCTTTCATCAATGACAATCTATAAAGTGCCTGTTCCCTGTTACAGTCAAGTAAATCTGTACAACTAAGCAAATTAACAAAAACGGGGTAACTGAGCGAGACCCATTTTCTAATTTGATGATAGGCCATCAACGGATTACGTACGTCGATATAAAACCTGATCAGTGGTCCTGTTATATAACATTACAAGTTTATACTGCTTTTTTTGCTTCTATTTACGCAAATAAACTGCGTGGTAGCGTATCGTTGAGATTTGTTAACTATCTAGCCAACAAAAAATGTAAAATCGTGATTGGGAGAACCTTTATGTTTTGCGGTTTAGTAAAAGACTCCAGACGGGTTGATGCAAAACATTTGAATGTATAAAAAGTGTACAAAGCGCTGTAAATCATAATAAAATATGTATGAAGAGTCCCTTTCTAGCGAGTCTCCTTTTCCTTGCTACTTTTTATGCCCCAAGCAATACTGTAAAATATTTTAACAAAGATGCAAGAACGACTATCCATAAAATAAAGATCTAAATAAAAATTGCCCTTATGTCTACAAGAAACTACACATTTTTTGGAAGCGCTTTGCATATGCCGAAAATTTAGTCTTTCCTACGAAATTTCTCGATACAAGCGCTATGCAATAAACATGGTAATAAGTAATATCCTGTATGTCATCCTTCCTATGGTCGGTTAGCAGTTACTCCTAGTGGCAGTCTTCATGACATTGCAAGAATTTCTGCTTAGTGTGACTTTCGGTAGGTTCAAACAGCCTTTTATCTATCTTTCGAATAATCATCCTTCACGGCGTGATTAAGCAAATAAATTAACGTGATGTTATCATGCAAGCGAGCTTTTATAAAGTTAAATTATGGCTTTACATAAAGTAAAGGGTCCTTGATAAAATCGTTTCGGAAAATGGAGGAAATATATGGAAAAAGGTAGAATGGTCTTGGTTTTCTTACAGAATAAACCGAAATTGAATAAGCACGCTAATAAATAACTTATTGTGGACTTCTTGGTATGAAGAACTGAATTCCTTAAAGACAAACCATCACTGACCCTCTCTAGCAGAATATATTACAGCTGGAACAGCGTACAGTGCTGCCAACCGAAACTGACAATTCCCGAAGGGTTCAGACAAGGACTTTTTGTACTTTACCAAAAGAAAATAATCTATTAGTTGGCTGAATCCATAAAACAAGACTTTTTTGTAGCTACCACACGAGATGGTATCAATTTTTTATTGTAGATATAACATGGAAGCGAGCTCTAGCATAATAAAACGATGTATAGAATGTTTCTATAAGCATGCACTCAAAATTTTTTCTTTCATAAAAAAGTTTCATAAAGAAGACAATATGATGAAATAGTAATGTCGATAATAAAATCAGTCCTATTTGTTTCATGTATTCAAGAATTTATGCTTTGTGAAACTTGAGGTACGTTGTGTTAAGCTTGTACTAATAATTAATCTAAGATTTGTTGCAATATATTCATGCTACATGAGCTAGTTTTTCTTACGGCTTTCATTATTTATTGGCCTGCATGGTCATGTATTGCGGATAAAATGCTAATATACTACATGCGCAATATTATGACCTATGCTCATTATATTCGCATGCAAATAACGGTCTGAATTGATATTTAATTGAATATGAAATTTCGTAGGTTAAAAATAAAAAAATTAAGTCGAACCAATAAGCCTCGGCAAAAGTTAAATTCAAATTGTGTTGCTTTAACGAAAAACGCTTCGGTCTTCGAACAACTCGAATCCCGTTAAGCCAGATTTATTGGATGAAGTTGTCTCCTTTTTTACATCGACAATAAAACAATTTCCATTTAAATTGGAAGAAGTGAGGGGAACCAACAGCGGAATAGTAGTAGCTTGTAAAATTGGAATAAATACAATATTTTAAGGTGTTCTAACGGGTATTGATGAATATGTTTCCTGTTTTATTTTTAATAATACAAAAGGCAATTTTCATGTCTAAATTTGGAGAATTTTAACAAAAATCTTTGTTTGTGTAACTAAGCATAAAAACAATGAATTCATTTATAAAATATAACGATTTCTGTTTATAATAATAAACGATTATATGTAACATTAACAATTGTTTTTGTTTCGAGGTAATAATAGATTTGTCCCAGTAATTCATTTTCTCTGAAAAAAATAAATGTTGGATTAAATTGTACTTACGTTATTTTCGTCGAATACCCTAAAAACTAGTGAGGCAAATTTGGAGGGATCTCCTTGTGGAAAAAACTGTTTGTATATTTTGATGAACCCCTGAAACAAGAAAGTTACTTATAAAAGTCTGTAGTATGGAGGTATATACGTTTAATTTATTATTATATTGAATTACAGAAATTCGTTTCCGTTTATAGTTATGAGGAGATATCTGGCTTATATGTATTTTCCTTCAATCATTTATATCTATGTGGTTTTACAGACGTAACCATTTAGAAATTTTGCAAAATTTTATGTAAAAAAAGTAACAAACAAATGTCTTCTTTAAATATAAAGAATAAATGCAAATGATTTAGATTCTTAATATTACAGTTATCTGCAGTTTACACATGTTCTAGTTGTCTCTCTTTGGTATCATTCATACAGGATGATTCACTAATAATGGTGCATACCTTCAGGAAAGATTACACTCTTCTGTCAGAGTAAAAATATGTCAAACTTTTCTGCTATTCGAAAATCTGAGTTTCCAGTAAGAAATCATTTAATCGAATTCAATTCTACATAAATGTCGTTAAACTAAACAGTTTTAGAATTACATAACATTAATAGTTTAGAGGCTATTGGTAGGTTATTGGTTAAAATGAAATTAAACAGCATGATTGGGTTTAGTGACTTTTTCCAATTAGGTATACCTTTTTCTTAATTAGAATTAAACGTGATATAATAATTTCGTACTGGACATTCAGATTTCCGAAGAGCTAAAAAGTTGGACATATTTTAACACTGACAATAATTCAATCGATGCTGCTACGTATCATCGGAATTTACTTTTGTCATTTTGCTTCCCTTTTCATTTCAAAATAATCATTTTTAACCCTTATATGTGGTATATAAGGGTTAAAAATAAGGAGAAATTATTGTCACATAAACGATTATTTTAAAAATGAACTGTTTTAGAATGTGTCGTCAATGACATACTGATATCTCTGCAGAAACTTACGTTACAAAGAGTTAAACAAATGATGCTTCTAAATGGTAAAATCAATTTTATAACCCAACAAAGAGTGTACCTGTTATACGTGTATTGCCGCATAATCGTGGCATTATTAATTAACGATATAGCCACGGTGTTATCAAAACGTCACATCGTTTACATTTTGGACGAGGATTAATGCTTGCATGTCTGAATGTGCTAATTTTGAAGTCACCCTTTCCCTTCTGTACATATAAGCATCGTTAGGTCCCAAATTTAGGAGAAATGGAAAGTTCTCGCTGGACGTAAACAGTTTTTTTTTACATAAACACTGTTTCCTGTCAGTAGTTTTATACAGGGTATCAATAATAACTAACAAAAGTAAAAACTGTAAATTTGTACATGGTGATTTATAATTTGTGGAGGAATCGAGTAGCACAAAAAATAAATCAAACACATTACATTGTACTCTCGTAGTTTCTAGAGATTAGACGTAGCCATATCTTTAACAATATTGTACATAACAAAAAAGTTAACTGACAGTTCCACCTCACTAATACGCTCCAGCCAGATAATTACACGCCCTTTTCCGTGTGCAACGATCCGTCTGCGTCCACTAAGCCATTTATATAACGCCACGCGCGGGAATCTTTGTCTGTGTAAAGCTAATAAACATTTAACCCGATAAAAGTCTGAACGGTGATTTAGTTTTTTTGGGGAGGGATAAATCCGGGACTACCGTTACACCCTCAACTGTCATTATGTGGGCCGCGCCGTCGTTCTTCTGCCCTCCTTTGGAGTAAGCCGAGATTATATAAAGAGGGGCTTAGGCCTAAGGATCGCTATTTGTATACTCCTGATTTCGGCGGCGAAAAGTTCGCAGGGAGGTCGTGGATGAGCGACGCAGTTTGCAGCCACCCAAGCAAATAATAGGTGGGACTAAGTCCGGCACGGTATTTGTTCTACTATTAAGTCTTGGACTAAGTGCTGTCAGGGTTAAAGTATTATAAATCACATCAAAGTGTAACAAGAAGAAGTGACAATAAATTATCTACTCTTCTCCCTGTTGTAAGAGGAGTACCTCAGGGATCTGTGTTGGGACCAATACTTTTCTTGATTTATATCAACGATTTACCTACAAATATTTCTAGTGGTACTTGTGTCCTTTTTGCTGACGACACTACTATTCTAACACCAGGAAATTTGAGCACAGACAGCTTGAATGAAGCAAAAACCTGGTTTTCAGCGAATAGATTAAAACTGAATGTATCTAAGACTCAACATATATCTTTTACATCAGATAAAAAATGTGCTAAATCTGATCCTGTAAAGTTGCTAGGTATTACCTTGGACGCTGGCCTTAGATGGACAGATCATATCCGTTGTTTGTGCTCAAAGCTTGCGACCCAGATATATGTTATGAGACAGCTGCGGCCTTCTGTGGATAGCAAAGTTATGCGAATAGTTTATTTTTCATTGATTCACAGTCATCTTCTTTATGGAGTTAATTTGTGGGGTAATTCAAGTTTTGCTCTCAAACCATTTGTCATACAGAAGGCCGCTGTTCGTCTTATCGCGGGTGTACCAAACTATACTCATAGTAGGGTTTACTTCCAAAAATTTAAGATATTGCCACTCCCGTGCCTATATCTACTTGAATCATTGTATCTGGTTCATAAAAATTTGCCAAACATTCCGACACATTCTGGTGTACATGAATATAAGACTAGGCACCGTGGAGCTCTTATAGTCCCTTTCTCTAGGATTAATATAACTAGAAATAATAAACCCAAAATAGATTTATATAATAAATTGGTTCATTTCTTCAAGCACGAGAATATTAAATTAATGTCTCTCAAATCATTTTACAATTTCACTAAAAATTTTTTTATGACGAAATGCTATTTTAGTACTGATGAGTTTCTTTCTGATATGTGTTCTATTACTTGAAATGTACTGT